>NC_051059.1:10602713-10870213 GCF_904848185.1 Acanthopagrus latus | reverse complement strand
CACTGTGAGTCATTTGTGAGTCTTTATCTGTGCCTGCGTCTAAACCTAAACGGGAATCTGGGAACGCAGCATCTGGCATCATTAAACACTTGTTATGAGGACGGAAAAGGCTTTAAAATGTTTTGTTGTTGGCGCTGCTTTAGAAAAAAAAAGCTTTTGCTCGGGCTTTAAATGAGTGGACAGCCCCAGGTGCTGAGGAGCGTGCGCGAGAAAGGAGAGAGCGCGCGTGTCCACCGACTCTCGCAGTCGGGCCGGCAGCCTCACCGGTGCCGGTGCTGGTACTGGTGCTGGTACTGGTACTGGTACTGGTGCTGGTGCCGGTGCTGGTACTGGTGCCGGCTGTATGTAAGAGCGGATCCTGAGCGTGCAGCCTGGATGCTGAAAGCTCCGGTCTGTGCCGTGGCTGCTACAGCGGAGCGCTGCGTTCAGGCTCTTTGCCCGTTTCCAAATCTGCATATTAACGCGATGACCTTTGCGCGCTGAATGTGAAATTTCTACAACAATTCGGTCCAGATGCATTTCATATTGGGACTCTGCGAGATAAACTCATCTCTGATGATCTATCCATCGAACCATCCCTCTATCCAGCTGTACACAGATCAGCCTTGTGAGACGCATCTCGGCTGCAAAATCACTAAAACTGCATCTCTGCCTTCCATCTCCTCTCATCCAAAAAGCCACAACCAGTTGGTTCACATCTCTGCCGGGACTCGAACCCGGAGCCTCTGGATTAGAAGTCCAGCGCGCTATTCCATTGCGCCACAGAGACTGTGACACAATTTTTTCGATCAAAAGCGGGTTTATGCTCCCCCTCCCAGCCCTGTGCAGCATCCTCAGCATCCCTCAGCATCAGGACCGCAGCCATGTGGACAGTAATTTTCCCGCCCGGTAGGGGGTGCTGCCGCCGCGTAATCATTACTGTCTATATGCCTCATTGAGGCGAGGAGAGCCCCCTGCTCGCCACCCCCCATTGCTTTCACGCAGGTTATCTCGTCAACACATCATAATGGTGATATTATCGGCGCAAAACCATAAGTTGGAACATCTTGCATTGTAAATGCATCAGTAACTATGCGGCGGTGCGCTCACTCCTTGCAGGGAAAAGCTCCAGTGAACAGCCCATGTTTTTATTACTTCAGTTTGTTTTTCTCCCTCCAAGAAGGGGAGATATTTCCAGAGGGTTTGGTGTGAGCCGACTATAGGCAAATCCAGTGTTAAATCTTGCAGAGTTGGAGCAATTTTCCCGTCAATCACGACGGAAAATTGCAGAGCCATGGCCCTCTGTCTTCACGGATTTAGAGTCAATGTGGAGAATCATCCGCATGTCAGATTCACTGCAATCAGCCAAAAAAGTCACAGAGAGAGAGAGAGAGAGAGAGAGAGAGAGAGAGATTTTGCAAGTGTTGTTTTTAGGCTGACAATTACTTTGAGCTGGCGACTGTTAAATACAGGCATTTGTCTAGTAACGTGGCTGATGTGGCTCTAAGAATACTACTCTATGAGAAGCATTAACTCTTGAGTGTTATAAACACTGACAGGCTGTTGCTGTGTCCTTTGTAAGCAATATGTTTGATCACACGTGTGGCGCACAAATAAACTCCGTCACCAGCTATGAGGAGAAACGCGAGTAGACAAGCATTTCCCCTCCGAGCCACCGGTAACAAATTGATAAACCAATTTTGTTGGAGGTAACTAAACTAAGTGGTCACAGCGTTCCTCGCCGCAGCGTCAGCTGATCCAAACAGACATTTTCAAACCAGCTCATTCAGAAACAGCATGAATGCAGCCCCCTCCCCGGACCATTTAGTTTCTTTTCCCCTTGTGCGCTTGTGACTGTACCCTACATAAATGGAGTTGGATCTGACATTACATCGCAGCTTGCTTTTATTAACACTGGAGGACAAAAGCTGTTCAGGTGCAGCGTGTAGCCTCCTGTGCTGCTCCGTGGGAGGTAAGGCCTGAGGCAGGCTGCCGGTGAGGAGTCTGTTCACATTCACAGCTTCCACCAGCGGGCTGCCTTGCTGCATTTCAGCCCTCCACTTTCCTGATGTTAAAAAATGCATCTGAGCAGCTGCGGCGGCCCAGAGAAGGTAAAACATGAATGACGGCCTCCAGTAAACAGCCCCGGCCACAGACACAAACACACATTCCTGTGCACAGAGATGACCACCGGCAACGCGCTGGATCGGGCCGGCATTGACAGAGCGCGTTGGGCACTGCAAAGTGATTAATAAATTTGACGTCACGGCACAAGAAGACAAATTACATAAGGGTAGAACACGTGGGACGCGTCTAATTTTGGCTGCCGGTTGTTGTTCACACTGAGAACAAGTGTGAAACAAACTAGGTCACATTTGCATGCACTTTGCACTCTCCCCCGCATTTGGTGACCCCTGAAGCTTTCAAGAGTATAATTAATTCCAAGGGACAAAACATCACAACACCTTTCCGCATACAGCATGATATATTTTTTTATTTAATACTTTGATGACACGGGGCCTGCAGTAGGCCTGAACAGAACATATACACAAAACTCCCACAGTGAATCCAGTCCACGATCCCGCCAGCTCGCTCCTCTGCTGTCGCTTCTGCTCATCTCTCCTCGTCTCCGTGCTCAGATAGCAGCCAAAGCTATGGACGTGATGATGGACAGACCAATAACTGTGTAGCCGGTGCGGTAGACCTCTGGGATTTTGAAGCCTTTGCCAATGTCCCACCACTGATTTAAATAATAATAATAAGGGGAAAGAGAGAGAAGAACATTTAGCATAAGACAGCATAATGCCATCAGCTTATAAATACCGGGCTGCCAAAAGAAATACATGTCCTAGGAAATCAGGAATAGCAGGACATATGACAGAAATAGAAAACATCAGCAGATTGCATCTTCTTTAAAAGGCTTAGGTTGAGTCCAGCCACTGCACCATACATAGTGATGAATCATCACAATTATACTTTTGCTTGGAGGAATAAACATTTGCTAGGTGTATGAATGTAATTATAAAAGTCTTACCAAGTGGCGGATGCCATTGTAGGTGTGGTACGATACGGGAAAGGTGATTCCGAACTTGGCAAGCCCAATGAGAAAGGGCCCGATGGATAGCGAGTGGATCAAGTCCAAGTAGTACGGGTAATTTCCTGGTAATATCAGCGCTGCCAGGGCAAAGGCGGAGATGGCTAGACACAGACAGAAGTAATGAGACCAGAGACTGGATGAGGCGTGTGTGTCGCAAACATGTTGTGCATTTTAGAGATAAGACAATAAAGCGGGAAATTAGCATATGTCAAAGACCAACATGCTACTACCATTTATCTTTGCACGATTGGTTTCCGTGACTCATCAAACCTCCAGGCCTTGGAGGTCCTCATTGGCAAGACACTTCTCTGAATATCCAAGTTATGTAAAGGCTTTTTCCCTTGCTGATTGCTTAAAATGAAGGTCAAATAACGGCCCTTTATAAAAAAATAAATAAAAAAATAAAAAGGCTCTATGTAACAATACACTGCCCTCAATGGTTCTGTCTGAGCTTCTCTTTCTGTGCTGTGTGGACCATTAAGAGTTCAAACGGAAGAAAAACTTGATGTTATTTCCATTTGGAAACAGATAGCATTTGGGAATCAAAGCAAATATCCATTTCAAAAAATTGTATTGACAGTCCAATAAGCATTCTTTATATTACTGAGTAAGGTTTGTCATACTACTTTCAGCAGATGATATTTTGTTTACCAGCCTTTTAGAGAAAGTTGATAGTTTCTGTAATTAAACACAGGCGATGTTCCAGGACAAAGTGAGTGATGGTTTCTAAATTAGCAGCTGAGGGTTCTGACCTTGATTAAACCCATTACCAGAACTGGACACAACTTTTACAACAACATGCTACATCGAGGTCAACAAATGACTAAAAGCTGTTAGCAGTCCACTGTTAGACTTGATTTTTACATGCAAAGGCTTCAATTGTATTGAACAACGTTGGTTTCATAATGCCAGTAAATGCTCTTAGCAGAAATCAATAATGCTGGACTAAAATGCCCTGTAGAGATGTTCAGGGTCAATCAAACACCGACAGTGGCAGCAGAATAAGCATTCTGTACAATAACAAACAAGCGCAAGAACAAAACGGATCAAAATCTTACCTCCACTAAGCCCCACTCCAGTTCCTCTGTGTGTGACTGACATCATCATGGGTACGGACCACCTGGAACACAAAAAAATGAAGCCCAGTTACTTTAATGGCCGTATGTGTTTGAAACACACTCGAAACCACATGTTCAGGCACTGTGTCGCCACTGAATCTTTCTTTCATGCTTACTTTAGTTGTTTTTTTTTTAAACTGTTTTGTTTCAGTGTGTCACAGGCAAATTGCATCAGTGTAACTAGCAGAGAAAGGAAAAAAGTACTGTGTTCTATTATTCAGCTGCAGGCAGCAATGCTAACTTAAACTAGTTTAGCCCCAAAAGGCAAAACTCCAGTCATGGGAGATATTCTTAAATGTTCAAATGACAGTTGGGTATACGTCAATATCAAATACCTTGCAAAATGAAACAGAATAAGATTTAAGATAATTAGTCATTGGTAATGTGGATGTAATGTCTAAGTGGGTACAGACAGCTATTACAACAGGTTTGGTAAATTCAAATTATTACATCACTTTTCGAGAATGCAGCCCTTAACACCACATAAAGTCTAAGTTTAATCCATGGTCTAAAACCGTGACATTGAGTAAGACGCCCCCCAAGAGATCAAATTTGCAGACCGCTAGTTTACATAGTTTTAGCAACCTCAGAAATGACCGCACTATAAAAATACATTGCAGTATACGCCTTCAACAAGAAACCGCTATCAAAAAGCCACAAATAATGCTCAGAACAGCACCAAACTTCAGCAACAGTACAAATAATGTCTCAGCACAGCATCTCGAGGCATCAAACTTCCGCTGGCTTAGCCGGATTACTATAGCGAAGTGAACACAACTCACTACTCTCCTGCAACAGCTTCCTGTTGTGGGGAGGCCCTGCGAGTCGATTACTGAGTGCGGTGCCTGCGTGTCGCTCCCCCTCTCTTACCCTGTTTCCTGTCACACTCTTCAGCTATCCTGTCAGTAAAGCCAGAAAAGGCCAAAAAATATGTAAAAAAAAGGTAAGGTAGGTAAGACACATATGAACTTTGAGCAGTCTGCAAACTTGATCTCTCGCGGAAAATGTTATGCTGAAATTATAGGTAGAACATACAATTTGGACAACATCAAACTCAACAAAACACAGCACGTGTGCTACATTATTTACTTGTAAATGGTGAGATGGGGAGACATGGGTCTGTTCAGTCTGGCATTTTTGGACCAAAACTTGTTCATCTCCTCCTTAGCTGTGGTTCCCATTGGAGCAGCACTGTAGTGGAGGAAGACAAATTACTTAACAGTATGTGTATGTGAACCAAAGGACTCTTTCATATAATCTCTCGCTCTATCTCCTTCTTCTTCTGCCTTTTTTTTCTCATCTTTTTCTCACCGCTCTCTCTCTTGCTCTCTCTCTCTCACACACACACACACACACACACACACACACACACACACACAACTCACTGTCTGTAGAGGACACTGTAGTGTGGTCGGGTGACAGAGACACCCTGGCGGGCCAACGTCCTGCAGACAAAAAAAATTAAGAGTTATCACTTTTAGGGTGTGCGGTCAAATAACGGAGCGCAACAAACATACAACTGTTGTTGTGGAGAATTTTTAACTGTTGGACTCTCCCAATACCTTTCAAAACTCACATCTACCAATGAGGCATTTTATATACTTCATAAGGACAAATCATGCCGTTTACACCATCACAACAAAGCAATTGCGACGTTATATTTATCTCCGCATGATTTCTACATCCATTAAACGCATTGTTCGTGTGCTGCTCTACACAGGTAACTTTCACTTATTTAGGGAAAGTCTTCAGTAGGATAACAACAACTTGCTCTTCTGAATAAGAACAGATCAGAAAGGTACCACCGCCAACAACTAACTTCTAGGGACGGTGGTTAACAGTAGTTTGATTATCCTGAGTGGCGCTGCGATCACCTTCAAGAGCCATCTCAGATCAAAGAAGTGAACAAAGTCCGACAAATACTTGACTTTATCTTGTCAGAGGCATGACTGATAAGCTGTGTAAACTGACACTTAGTTTCAAGCAAAACCAGGCAAACAAGGAAGCCTCGCTTAACTCCGGTAAATTATGGTTGCGTGATAAAATGTGGAAGAAGGCAAAAAATTCAAGCTCTTGATTCCCTATTTAATAATAGTCAAAATTCTCTCTCGGTTATCTTTGACGCACCAGGAAAAATACTAGCGTTAGCTAGCTAGCGAACGTAAGCTAGCCCGATGTCGCACCGTCTTTAGCATAAATAAGGATAATAAACGATGTTGAAGGGAAACACTCGGGCGGATTGTCCGCAGCTGTAGCGCTATTGTGATGTGAATCCGTCGATGTGACATGATAACCCCGACAAAAGACACATAAAGCGTTCTCCGAGCTCAAGTATCATGTAGCACAGATGTACTGACCTTAGAAGCAGCGCCATGTTTGACTAGTACTGAGCGGAAATGACGTTCCCGGATGTTGTTGTTCTGCCTTGTTATTTAAAACCTTGAGGGCTTGTTTGGAGAAGGTCAGGCTCAGTTGAAGTGGGATGAAGCGGCTGTTGAAGGTTGTGAGCTCACAATACATGAAGAAAAATATATTCTAATACATTTTACTATCAGTTTAAAAAATCATAATAAAAACTTGCTTTGGTGGAACCTCACTCCCAGACTTTCAGGAAGGAAACTGAGCAACATAAAAAAGGAATAACCTCAGTATTTTAATGTTTTTAAAAAATGTTTACACTGACCACTGGCATGTTTCAATGCATTGTTTATTTGTTTTATTTTATTTGGTATTATCATTATTTTGGTTAATACATTACTTTTTTTTTTCTTTTTTTTTTAATGTCACTATTTAATTGTTTGCTTGTACACCTGGTTATATTTCTCTCTAACCTGTAACTTTCTTTTTCTGTTGTATCATTATTCTACATCTAAGAGAAGTTAAATAAAGTTGGGAAAAAATTGTGAGCTCGTCATATTACATGTTATATCTAATGTTGATATATAAAACAACGTAAATTAATAATTATTAAAATAGTTGTGTTTACTGATCAACTAATTGCTTCAGCTTTAAAGAACTTCTACTTAAGTAGTTTTACTTTTTAGTTAAGCAGACAAGCATTCCATTAAAAAACATTTACTATCTGTATTTTTTATGAAAGAAACTTATTTATTTAGCCTATTTATTGACATCTATTGGAGCCAGGAAAGGGAAAGGCAACAGACACTGAAGTTTGATCAAAACTCTCCTCCCAAAACAACCTTATAAATGTTTTTCCACAATGTTCATTGTCATTTTCTGATGTTATAACATCCGATCAAAGAAACATACAGTAACAAGACAATAGTATACACACTGACACATACAACCCTTTTCATGTAAAACCTACATTTCCAGCTTTCATGATATTCATGCATGCTTCCCAGAGCTGAACAAAGTCTTTCTGCTTACTCCATATAAGTTACTCTTTCTGATACAGTCAGATAGCTCCTGCATCCACATCCTCAGTGACAGAGCATCCAGACTCTTCCAACACAGTGCGACGACAAATATCCTGGATTGACAAAGTCCAAAGTCAAGGCGTGCAGTCTGTTAAGGGATGTCAGTATTAATCATCTTTGACAAACATTTTATAACTTCTTTCCAGAGGTTTTTGATGTGGCTTTAGGTGAAAAATTGCTGCAAAATTTTGAAGAACAACCCCATGAGAGGATGCAACACCAAATGATGTGGTGGAGTGTGTGAAAAAATTGCATTGTCATGCAACTGCGTGGAAACAACTGACAAGGATATGACAAAATCAGGATAAACTGCAGGATTGGCTCCACATGACATCACAAACAAAACCTTTTCTTAACTTTACCAACAGTATTAAAATCAATTCAAGACAAGCTTATTTATGTGTAAAATGTAAAGTTAAATCACAGTAGTAGATCAGTTTAAAAACAGAATTGCACAAAATGACAAAATAAAACAAAGAAAAAGAAAAATCTAAAATAAATATTAATTTATCACTGGATACACAGAGGTTGGCGATCTAATCATAAACCATTACTAATTTCAGGATGAGAAGCAGAGAAGATAATGGGAAAATTATAAGAAATTCCAGATGAGGAAATAAAACTCCAACCAACTCAAAGATGGAGCCACAGTTTTTACAATCCAGTGCTCCCAGTAAAATGATCAATGTGACACTGAGATGGGAAAATATGTAGTAGTTCCTGAATGAACATCTCGAAAAATAATTGCAAATAACATAATCTACAAGTAGTGAATAGAGTCATGCACACATTAACACATCTATAGTACATACGCACACATACAGGCAGCAACCATGTGGTAAGGTTAATGATGCCCAGAGGCAGCCCTAGACTGGTTCCCAATGGCCTGTTCCTGTATAAATGTTGCATAAAGTATGAGAAGAGACCATGTCGGACTGAGAGCAGACAAGGTTATAGTCGGGTATACCACAGTTCAAACCTCCTCTAACTAATTTTTGTTTTTACATCACCTTTGACTTAACATTTCACAATTTCTGGACAAATAGCCTCCACAGAGAGCCGGTTCCTAAGCTGAGAAACTTTGGAGGACGCGCTTTGCCACCCGTCGAGTATTTCTTGACTGTTTTGACAGTAAGGTAACGAGTGTCCAGTGAATAGTGGACATGAGGACATACATAATGGATGATGAGTTCAGGAAAATATGAGTGTAGGCAGAGCCTGACTGACACTGGATTTTGAGGAACAGACCATTATTGATATTTTGGAGTAAAAAAAAAATCTCATAATATATGGAATTATATTTAATTCAACATAAATTCACATGAGGAATTGTGGCCAACATATGTACCGAGCGAAACACTTAATATTTATTGGAAAGCTGTCAGTGCTCTTCAGTGAAGAAACCGTGTAATGGCAACATGGTTTCGAAATCACCTCATATCTTTTGCAATCTTTCACTGCAATTTCGTTGCACTGCACCCATAAGTTGGTATAGGTGCTGCAACTGACATAAACTGGTTTATACACGTGTGCTTTCACGTGTACATCAGCCCAGTCCCCAGGATATAATTTTAGCAGTTAATGTTTCTGCAAAACACAGAAACATACAGATTGACATTCATAGCAAGCATCACGTTCACAATGCATGCTTCTTAGCTGACTTTCACACCAGGAGATGGAGGGCATGGCGGTGGCGTTATCACAGCCAACAAGGCTGCCAAATGGCCAGCTGCAGTCTGAATCACTCCAGTGGATATCTTTATGGACACCTGGGTACATTTCCATCTGTTTTTGTGCGTCAAATTCGAGTGTTATTTTTCAGGACACCTGCAGACGTTTCCAGCTGTGTTCTCGTGGTGACCAAGACATAATATTTCTCACGGGAAGTCAGACCATCTCCATCCGTGATCCAAGAAGACCAACCCCAACTAAGTGCTCTTTGTGCGTTAACCTCAGCAGTGCATAAGCACAGCGGTGTAACAACAGAGAAATACTAAGGTCAGCCTACACAGACGTAATCTTGCAACGCAAAGAAATGTTTGGTTTTAACCCATCCATGGTTTTGTAGAAAAGTATTTTGAGTTGGACATATTCAATTACAGAACACTATCATTTACATTGTCTTGTTGGCATTCTGAACCAGTTTAAGATCCACTAAAAGTCATTGGGTTGAGTTAAAACAAATTTCCTCTCATTTTTCCCATTTTAGAATGGCAGGAGATTTGGCCCCTATTAACGTTGCCCCTTACAATCACTGGCGTATGCAATGTCCTACATACCAAACTTGTCAGGTTAAAGTCTGATCATCAATTCACTCAAAAGGATAATTGTGCAAAAATACCGATAAGGAATAGGGACCACAAGAACAAAGAACAGTTCAAACACGGTTGGAAATATGTTGGAATACATTTTATTTGGCACATTTCACATGATGAATGACATTTGGTATTCCTCTACAGCCACACAGGATACAAGATACATCACTTTGGCAACAGTTTATGTAAGGCACATAGGTGTGCATTACCACTGTTCTTGTGGAAATGCTTTCTGAGAAAAACAAAAAGGAAAAAGCTCAAAACACAATCAAAAGCCTATTTTCAGCAGTATTTTTATGATAATCAGATTTGTGAACTGATCCATGCAATATTACAGCTGACAGACAAACACACACCCCCAGTTCCAGCTTCGCAGGCGGCACACAAACACGCACATCCGCACCCACACACACTCAGAGAGACGCACAATTCAAAACTGACATTTTCTGAATGTTAATAATATGTCTCCAGCTCCACCCAACCTGGAAGAGAGACAGAAGGAGAAAGGGGGGAGAGTGTCAGAGACCGAAATGACAGGCGAGCACTTTTCATAATATCCCTTTTGTATCACTCTATTTGTATTCATCTCACCGCCTTTGTCTCTGTACATTTCCAAATGAATCCCCGTATAACTCTAAGACTCTGATCAGCAGCCCGTGACACACAGATTAACAGAAATGATTAACTGTCACGATAAATTGTATTTGTCTCCCCGTGTCTTGCCCCCTCTCAGCTGAAACGCTGTAGCTGTGAAGAGATTTTGAGCTATTGTAGTGTGTCTGTATCATGTGTGTGATCTTCGAGGGCATATCTCAAGAGTCTTTATCAGCCTGTTTAATTTCCTTTCTCATCATTCGCTACGGTTTCACTTGGTGTTGGACAGGTATAACCCTTCCTGGTACATGTGTTACATATTTCACAGAGTCTGTATAGACTGCTGCCTTCATGTTGAACATTTCTTGTGCTGCACACCGATAAAGATTTTTTGCTTCAGGCCCAAAGTATGAATCATGAAATGCTTTTGAAGTGTTATATGATCATCTTTTTTCACTGCGTCCATAAACAAATCAGAAGCAGCTCATGTTTCTACCCCTGTCTGTTTGGTAGCAAGACATATCTGAAGAAACAATGTGTAAGAATTTTACTTTAAAACATTCCGTAATATATAATTTGTAATATACTGCAAAGATATCAATCAAAATCAGCATGCTAACCAGCTAGCTTCAGCCCATCCTGTCTCGTAATACCACTTTGTGACTCTAAAGGCAATAGTCAAATGGACCACATTTACATGGCGGCCATTTTCCAGTGACAACACGTTCAGGGTGAGAAGCTCAAATGTTGTACAGCTGTGTACCAGATTGCAACTGGTATAAATGTAAGGAATCTGACAACTGGTGATCTTTTTCACCGCTGCCTGATTGATCAGCAACTGAAAAGATGTTGGTGAAAATCTGGGGAGGGACAGTCTTTCAAGATCAAACAGCAGATTTGGTGACCCGTTGGCTTCCCTTTGACAACAGCTACTGTTGACAGCAGCTTGTTAACTACTTCCTAGTTAGCATTACCCCGATAGTGTCACACAGTATAGCAGGAAAGGGAAACACTAATTCTTAAATAACAACACATCTCGGACACATTTAATTAAGCCTTCAAGTGAAACACATTGGATATAATCCAATTCTAACATTAGCTCAGAAGTGGTTAAGTGCTAAGCTTAGCTAATGGGTTGTCAACAAGGGGGTTCATCCTGGAATATGACGAAAAATCCCTCGAGATTTTCACTAACATCATCTTGTCATTTGCTGATCAACCAGGAAGCTGTGAAATGATAACAAACTGTTATATTCTCTACGTTTACAGCACAGCAGCGGTGCATCATCTCATTCCACACCCTGAGTGTGACATCAGAAGGAAATGGCCACCTCGTCAATGTGGTTTAAAGTATCTCAGGCCTTGTACGGCTCCAGATGGGTGACGTGTGCAAGCGGTGAGTTTTATTACATTCCACAATCTCTCCTTGCATTTTTAGCCTAATTCATTCAAAAACTATGTCAAGAGAATAAACTCGTATACATGTTTCTCTTAATAAACATAAAAATACAACCTTCTGATGTCAAGTTTCTCTCTTCTAAAGAATGAAGATGAGCTCAGTTACCTTTTTATGTCGTTGTTAAAGACACGACCCTCAAACCAAACAAAGACAAGGCCATCTCTTAGATATTGCACCTTCAATAACATTGATTGAAATCTATCGCAGATGCAGCCCTTGGCCCCAGCATCAGATCAGATTAGACTTCAGTGGTGATGTGGATGTCAAATTGTCACTATTTTATGCTCCATTTATCAAATGGAATTCCTGTGCAAACTGCCAGATGGCAGAGCATTTACATGCTACTTTGTCAGAACTCAAACCTGGAAGACAAACAGTAATCAGTCAAGTGTTACCGAGGCTACAGCTTTGAAAGCCCGAGAACGGCTCAGCATTAAGTGGCTCGCTGGATGCCTGATTGTTTTCAGCTGCATTGTTTAGGGCGAGGCCTGAAGTCTCCTTTGTGGTTAAAGCTAGGGTCAATAATGACCTTTAAATGAAAATGATTACAGTTTTGGCTTTATACAACATGTAAAAATGTCAACGAGGAGTCATGTTCTTTATCCCAAGAACTGAAACAGAATTTTCTGACAGTTGACACCCGTTCTGAAAACCTCTGTTTTCAAACCCACGTTTTCAAAAAATATACAAACTGCGTACAGCTTACATCATTTGTCATCAGTAATCATCTATAATTGCTGGCAACATTGTTTTGTAAAATTGCTACCCGCAGTTCCCTTTCTGATCTCAGTTCAAAGTTGTTTTTGTGTAATTTATTATATTTTTTCCTTTGGTGCTTGTTTGGAATGACATAGCAGAGCTCGATCTTCTCCTGCTTGTCACCATCTGTCAAATGCTTGCTGGGAACTTTCAGGTCAGATCAGCAGAGCAGAGCTGTGGTGACTTTGTCAATCAGCGTGTCCTTACAGGAGCAGACAGTCTACTCTTCTAGGATGTATATATATATATATTTTTTTATAGGGACAGCAGGAAGACTGAGGGAGGTACAGACGACGGGAGAGAAAAAAAGTCTTGATGGAGAACGGCATATGTGGCTTCTGAGATAGGGGTGTCAATCACTACACCATCACTTACCAACTTTTTTTTTTTCTTTCAACTTATTAACAAGACAAAGAAGGCTGAAACCTTTTAATCTTGGTTTCTCTTAATAACTGCTTACCTCCGGGGCACCTCCTCAGAATGAATTTACGGACCTCATCATAAATGAAGATGAAAAGACTGTATGGGAGGGCACAGAACCACCACAGGGCCCTAAGAGGAAGAGAAAGGGAGTAGAACAGGGCAGGGGGGGGGGGGGGGGGGAGAGCATAGCTGTGAGTCACGGGCAAAGTGCAAATTGTTAAATTCATTGCAGCCATTTTTGAATATCAAGGATAACAACGTGGTGTTTAAGAAGATCACAGACTTCATTTAAAGTCGAGAGTGACAGACTAATGGCAGCCTATTAGGTCTATAAGAGGTTATTTTTCGGTTCGGTGGAGATAAGCATATGCGGAGCGTACTTCAGGGGGTACATGCGCAAGGCAACGTCCATTCCAGGGCAGTACGAGAGGAAGGCAGCCAGAGCAGTCTCGACAAACAGACCGAAGATCAGGATTCGGTTCCTGTTGCGAAAGGAAAAAAAAGTTTAGACAGTTAATTTAATCAGAAACACTCTGTGCGTCTCAGATGACGGGAGAGGAATTTTTACCACTTTCACATTCTTTAAGGTGAACCAGCCCACTCTCTTTCTTTTCTCTGTCACTTACCTCATGCCCTGCTGAAAGAGGGAGTTCCTCCTGGTCTTGCAGATGATCAGATCGGCCCACTGGACGACCACGATGCTGACAAAGAAGCTGGTGTGGCAGGTGAACTCAATGATCTTCCTCTGCTCGTAGGTCTGCCGGGTAAAACACACATTACGTTTATTAGACCGTCCTGCGTATCTGGGCGCATTTAAAAGCACTCGTTTGTACCCGCGATCCTTACCCACTGCTGCCCAAAGCTGTCTTCCAGGTCGTTGATTTCTCGGTCATCCCAGTTGATGCGGATGCCCACTAGGAACCATGGGGGGAAGCCGTTCTCAGCCAAAATCACAAAGTAGGTGAAGAAACCCCCAAGAGCCTGAATCATCCCTGGAGAAAAGCACAAAATCTGATTGTACTAACTCATAGATTCCAGCCGCAGCCATACATGGAGTATGTCCTGGGATCTGAAGGAAAAGGCTGAAAAATGCCATATCTCACAGTGAAAGTGTGGTGTAAAAAAATAAATAAAATAAAATAAAATAAAACACGGCTGGGGTTGATTCTGGGCTGACACCCACCCTCCATCCAAGTTTGGTGGAGATCCACTATGTCGTTTTCACACAGTCCTGCTGACAAACCAACCAACCAGCCACAGGTGTAAATGTAACCTCATCGGTGGAGGTTATTAATGTAGGTCTCTAATTAAAAATGTTGGTGATCACAAAGGAGTTACATCCGACTATCTTGAGCTTATATACAGAATATAACAGTCGCTCTGTTGCTTTTAGCCCTGCAGGAGTGGCTCCTTTGGGCGTATTTCTGGACGACACATCAGCTGAAGAAGAAGATTTATGACCTTTATTGTCAGATCTAAAACATATGAAATCAAAAAGTAAATAAATGTAATAATTTATATTACTATGATTAAGTAGTTTAGAGTAATAATACTTTTTTTCTTTTTTTTTTTGGCAGTGTAAGGAGGACTCTGTAACTAATTGCATAGTTCATTGGTAATAAGTCTTGTTAATGTTATTAAGCATCTTATAAGGACTTAGAAGAGCCTTATAACCTTTTTAGTAAGACTGTAACATGAAACTAAATATAAAGTGTTACTAGCAGGGCATAAATTGTGTGCAGTTGGATTGAATTTAAACTTACCTTTTGCATTACAGCAGATTGTCACAATAGGGCCAATGTTTTTTTTATAGAATAAGTAGGAAAATAGCAGGAGTTATATAGATAATGGGTGACTTTAGGCTAAATCTGTTTTGACAAACAGCAGCACTTGTAATACCAGTGGCCCAGCATTCACTTACTTACAAGAATTAAACCAAAATATGACAAATAAATTGAGCTACATTCAGCCTCAGTCCGCCTGGTGTTTTTCTCTTAATAGCAACTCAAAAACAGGACCGGTGATTATCCCCCCACACACACACACACACACACACCTTCCTCTGTCCACTACAATAATAAAGCAATTTTGTGAGTAAATGGCTCCAGACAGCTGAGGCCTCTTCCAATAGCCCACGGTGAGTTTTAATTTCACGTTGTAAAATTTGTTTTGTCAGAGTGGGCGTGGCGTTTTTCATCGTGATGGACATCTTGCTTTAGAGCTCACATCTTCACATATACCAAACCTGCTTATGCTTATCAATCATGTGATTGACTGTGCTGTTTAATCAAAACCTCGCACCAGGTCAGTGTTTCCGCTGATTGCTGTCAACATCATTTTCTCGGTGGTAAGAAAATTGGTGTCATCCGTTTTCTGAATGCCGCTGTTGTTGCTTCTCACTGATGTTTGCTTATAACGTTGACATTCTTACTCTATTGTTACAGTCACTGTTTGTCACTCTTGATCACACCGGTTAAATGTTCGGTGTGCGTGTTTTTCAGGACTTGTAAAGGCTGAACAGGGGCTGATAATCGGATTTGACGTGACCTGCAAAACTTTGGGTCCACTGGTGCTCATCTTGGAAGAATCACGGGAGTCGATGTGAGTCGCCGGCTGTTTCGAGCGTGTTCAGCTTTAAATTGTCATCTGTCATATTTTGACCTATTTAGCAGCCTATGAAATTGGGCCAGCCTTTGATTTTCACTATTCCCAAACCATATAACACCAGAGATAAAAAAGCATGCATTCGAGTGAGGTTCCAAGCAGTGAAACATGACCAAGATTAAGTAGAAAATAGTTGCACTCTCTGCTCGCAATTTGCTGTAAATGTCACGACAATTAGAAGAAAACTGTGACTATCTCCTCACCTCTGGACCTATTTTCCTCGACTGTGCGCGCCTAAACATTTACAAAGGCGGCAAAAAATGCCAGCATTTCGGATAAATGTCAATATTTAATGTTTTTATGCCTGCGATGTTTATTAGAAACCATAACTCCTCTACGGGAGGCCTGTCACAGTGATCCAGGTTTAAGAGCCGTGCTCCAGAGTGGTTATGAGCCACGAGACCACAAACCTATCTGTCCATAGGCCATACTGATGAGGCGTTCGTTGACCAACTTGTCTGTTTTGGGATTCCTCGGTTGGCGTTTCATGATGTCGCTCTCGGCGGCCTCGTAAGCCAATGAGATGGCTGGAACCTGGAGGGAATGGGAGGATAGGACAGAATTAGCGCTGTAAAACAAATGTGCAGGAATCCGTCTTGGTGGCAACAGTACAAAGACATGATGAAAGTGTCAGACACGGGGTACCCTAGACATATCACTATTCATGTGATTCGGCATTCAGTCAAGGCGTGGAAGGAGAAAAGACAGAAAAGGGGCAAGGAGAGGGGAAAAAAGAGGCAGCGACAGTGACAGAGGGAGGAGGCGGGGAGAGCAGACACGAGGAGAGAGACCGATTTTCAAGAGACTCATAAAATAGGGAGGTGGAGAGGTCCCTGTAATAAAGATCTTATATTGGCTGGTTTTTACCAGGTAAGCAACAGAGCAATATGTGTGACTTAGGGCAGGATATCTCTGCGACTTAGGTGGGATTTGAAGTGGGGACTTAGCACTGTGTGAAACTGAACACGAGCTCTGCGGTCGACAAATCCAGTTTGTTTTGGTGTTACACTCCCCTGACCCACCGCGGCTGAGAGAGACGAGGAGAGGGAAAAGGATGTGACTGTGTCTGCCATTGATTTTTCTCCACTGTTTTTTTTTTTTACATCTCTTTTTTACAAGTGTGCGTGTGTGTATCTGTGTGTGCGTGTGTGTGTGTGTGCGATTGTGTGCAACATCCAAGTTTCAGTCTTGAAGCATCCTTAAGTGTGCCACATCTCGCTTTGATAAACATCTTCTGCAGCCATCCTTTTCCACATGGCAGTGCTGGCTAAAAATAATCATCGCAGACTCCAAGTGCCGCTTGTCACTGCTAAATCTCAGCAGAGCCCTCAAGCCTGTTGCCTGGAGTTGAACTAAGCTGTTAACAAGCTGTTAACAACCTCACCAGCAGAGATGGGAAATTTGTAGTTCTACACTTGCACTGTACTATAAACAATTTTTCAGGTACTTTGCTGAACAGCTAATATTTTCATTTTGGCGTCCCGCTCTTCAAAGCAGACATCCAGCTGTTCCCTCCGCCAGCGGTTATTAAACACACACAGGCGCGTTACTTTGAAGAGAAGGGTTTTTATATGCAAAGCAGGCGCGCAAATTAGATGCTTTTAAACTTCAATCATCGCATCTTTAAAGAAGAATCCAGCCAATAAAGAATGCACCATCGCTGTGATCTAGCGACAGCTAAAATAAATATTTGTCAACACGAACAAATCTGCCCCGCTGCTGGAAAACCAAAGAAGTTCATCTTTGGTGTCGGTGAATTAAGCGGAACTGCTTTATTGTCAGCGTTAGCAAGCTGCTCCCCTTTATCGTTAACCTGTGGAGACTTAAAAATGCATCTTGGCAGTCGAATACGGAGCGCACACCTCATTTTTTGCAACATGTTCGCTT
This sequence comes from Acanthopagrus latus, assembly GCF_904848185.1. NCBI lineage: Eukaryota > Metazoa > Chordata > Actinopteri > Spariformes > Sparidae > Acanthopagrus > Acanthopagrus latus. The sequence goes on along the minus strand of NC_051059.1, from coordinate 10,852,478 downwards.
TTGTCTCGGTGGGATGTATAGGACCCGGTTGCGGCTGCATGCTACTGTTTGGTGGCTGAGAGCAGGAAAAATTAAAGTTAAAGTAATGAACACAAGTGAACACGTCCTTTTGAATATATTCATCCTGTGCTTCTTTTCTCTCACAATGATGGATTACGCCCCTCAGGCAAGCAGCGTGCCAGCAACTCTTTTTGTTGCTGCTGGAAACACAATGGAGAGACTGGCATCTGGAAATGGCAGAGCTGTGAAATGTAAATCTGTATGTGAGCGTCACCCGGTCTTTGTTCTGCTTGAACAAATGGACGTCGGCAGTGAGCCAAGAGCGAAATTCTCCCGCCGACGGAAAGAACAAATTAAACCAGACGTTTTGTTCTCTTTTACCTCCAGGCACTCATATTTGACACCAGTAATAACGCTGGTTTCCTTCACGTCACCTTTAGCTCGCCCGTAGCTATGCAACATGCTAAAAATTAGAATCCCTTCGTTAGGGAGATTCTGTAAAAGTCGTGCTTCGCTGCCGATCCCCTGTGAAACTGTAAACTGAACGTGTCGGGAGGACAAGGGCTACAGAATAAACTGTAATTTTTCAACTACGAACAGTGGAAGCCGGCATCCGATGTGTTCAACAGTTCGCACATCACACACCTGAAACACAATGCACCCTCGGCAGGAGTCTATACATCTATTAAGTGCTCATCTCTCAGAAGTTCAGTCAAAACTATCGACTCAGATAATGAGATAATGAAGGAGACTGTGTCGGCATTTCTACAAAGGGCTTGACGGGCTGAACAAAGAAGAGTTCACTTTCCCAGCTGCTCACCATGTCAGTGCCCAGGTCGATGCAGAGGATGGTGACAGTTCCCAGGGGGAGAGGAACGCTGGCGATGATGAAGAGGAGGAAGGGCGAGATCTCCGGGATGTTGCTCGTCAGTGTGTACGCGATGGACTTCTTCAAGTTGTCAAAGATGAGACGACCTGCGGTGATCAGAAACAAATCAGAGGAGACGGCTCTTTGGAGACGTGTGCAGACATATTATAACATATCCTCATATCCTAACAGGATATGAGAGGAAGGATTTTGAATGGGATATTTGTTGCACACTACGATGGTTTTGGAATATTATCCGAGACTTTTCCAGAGTTACTCAGGTCTATTGGAGTAAGTCATTTTCATGCATAGTCATTTCCCTGCCATCCACACTGGTCAACTATCACGTTCTGTAAACACTGCCGTCCAGCATGCGTCTGTACTCCAGCTTTGTCGGCTGCTTAGGAAAATGGACATCGACCAGTTGCTGCTTGTATGTGGTGCAGAGAAACAAACCAGAAAGCTATCGGTTCACTAAATTCTTCAAAGATAAGAGGAGTTTGGAGAATCCAACAGTCTGTTTTCGCATGAGGTCACTAACCAGTCAAGTGACCTGGCGATCATCAGAGAGGACATCAATAAAGAAAGGAAACAAAACTGACTCGCTGTAAATTTGGATGGCTTTTGATGGGCTGCCAGCATTTCTATCTTTGCTAACATGGGGTTAGGGTTAGGGTTAGGGTTAGGGTTAATTAGGGTTAATTTGGGATCTCTGGGCTTCCAAAGACTGAGATTACGCAGGACAAGCTATATGGAGACATGTTAAAGTTTTTATCGACTGCGTTATTACTGTTTTAAAACAAGTCCGCATCTAATTCAGTTGTTTGTGGAAATTGCCACTACGCTGTATTGTCATAAATGTTTTGTGGACTATGGAACTAATGGGCGAGTAGATGAATGAAATTTCATTTTTGGTCTTACCTTGAAAATAAAACAACCCTTCAACATTTTCCTTTTGAAGACATTAATAGGGGTTTTTTTCCAGACATAGGTAAAATATGTCAAAAGAAAAAAAAAAAGCAAGCCCTGCTGGGTGCCGTCTTTAAACATGCTCTTTATTGTCCCGGATTTGACGACCTGATGTTTGCGACTGAAGTCCAGCTCCAGTCCAAGTCACTAGTTTCGACTCTACAGCCTCTTTGAAAGCTGTGTGAAATCAAACTAAATAATACACATATCACGTTTCAGACACATTTCAGTGTTCAGGTATTTATTTAAAAATATTCAGTCTCTTTCGCCACATGACAAAGGAGCTTGCTGGCAGAATTTTTAAAGTTTTTAAAATCTCCTGTCTCCCTGTTCCTGTGGCTCACTTGATGTCCTTTTTTCTTTCTTTCTCCCTCTGTCACTTCCTCCTTCCTTCCCATTTTAACACCCTGTCTCTCCTTCTGTCACCCCCCCCAACCCACACACACACACAAACACACACACACACACACACACACACACACACACACACACACACACACACACACTCACCCTCTTCTACTCCGGTGACGATGGAGGCGAAGTTGTCGTCCAGCAGGATCATGTCAGCTGCCTGCTTGGACACATCGGAGCCGGCGATCCCCATGGCAACGCCGATGTCGGCCTTCTTCAGGGCTGGAGAATCGTTCACGCCGTCGCCCGTCACCGCAACGATCGCCCCCTGCACCCGCGAGGACCAGAGAACAAAAAGCGTCAAGAAGAGAGAGATAAGTACCATGATTTAAGCTTTTCTCTCTCCACTTCCCTCGCTTTCCCCCCTCCCCTTCTGTCTTAATAATGTCTTTTCAAAGCAGCTCTGGGGAGATTAAATGAAAAACGGAATTGAGTTGCAATCATTCAGTCACACGGAGTGAAAGTGAGCGAGCCAGGGTGAATTGTAGCATGACCTCAATATACGCGGACGTGTGCGAGTGAATACACGCCTATTTTTTTAAATTTCACACATAAAAAGCTGAGCACATACATCTAGGCATATACGTAAGGGACTAATATATGAGTTTAGCAGACAGTTGATCCCATCCTTGACAGACGGAAACTCACAAATGGACCACCGAAAGCATGCACGCGCGCACACACACACACACACACACACACACACAACTGCACACACATTCACACAAAAGCCTGTATTCATCCATTCAACCACCTGCACTTACAAATGGCTCAAACACAGTAACACAAAAAGTTACACACACAGTAAACTGCATTCAGCCTTAAATGGCAAGGATGCACACATACACACACACACCACACACACCTGTATTCAACCGTACCTCTACACTTAGACATAAACAGACACATTCAAGCATTCAGTCACACTTTATCGCAAACACACTCATGCCTGCATTTAACCTTATACACACACATTGTTATTCAACTGTGCACTCTCAAAAATGCCACAAAACACACATTCACACACACTCTCTCTCTCTCTCACACACACACACACACACACACACACACACACACACACACACACACACACACACACACACACTCCCGTCCATTGACCTGTCTCTGGCAGCCTTCCACTATGATGAGCTTCTGCTGTGGAGAGGTGCGAGCGAACACTATCTCAGTATGGTTCCTCAGCAGGTCGTCCAGGTACTCGGGGCTCATGTCCTTCAGGTCCGAGCCGTGCACCACACATGCCTTGGCATCCCTGGGAAACAAACACATAAACATAAATATAAACACACACACACACACACACACACACACACATATACATACACAGACACAGTGAGGAGCCGGTGATACTGGAGGCAATTATGCAAAGGGGAGCATTGACATTTTCTTGCTTTCTCCTCAAGTTTGTCTTTCTGTCTCTTTCTCAGACAAAAACAAGCACACGCACACACTCCGCGGGCCGAAAACATACACTTTTTTTATGCTTTCTGTCTTAAAGGAGCAGTTTGACATTTGGGGAAAAATGCTTGTTTGCAGAGTTGGAAGAGAAGATCAATACCACTCTCATATCTCTCTGTTCAAAATAAAACTGAGTCTGCTTAGCTTGGCATAAAGATGAGGAGTGAGTGAAACAGCTCGCCTGGCGCACCAAAGGTAACAAGATTCACCTGCCAGACCCTCTAAAGCTTTAATTAAAGGCATAAAATGCAGGATTTGTCAGTTCCATTTAAATTCGGAGCAGAGGGAGCAGAGGGAGCAAAAACCAAGCAGTGAAAGCACAAACAAACACAGCCACGCCTCCACACAACCCTAACGATATTGTATAAATTCTGCCAATAAATTCAGTCAAACAGACTCTCAGACCTGTGGTGCATGACACAAGTAGAGCAGAAGAGTGAGATGGAGACACTGATGATACCTGGTTGCTACGTTTTAATCGGGTCCTGACTTTGTGCTTTCACTAGCTGGGGGCTACATACCAGTAAAGTACTAGGAAAATTATATAACACAGGCAGTTTATATAAAGTTTTTCTTTAAAGGTGAAGGTTAACATTATGTCGATGTTGTGCTCTGTTGTAGAGATCTACTGAAGTTAGCATGCTAACCAGCTAGCCCTGGGCCTTAAAAACTTTTTCTCCCAACAGTCCAAATCTCTTGTGCTAGTGGTGTAAACACCAACACATCCCAGGTGGGCAATATTTACACATTGCATCTTTGAACAAATGAGATGTAATGTCTTCATTTCTGAGCTTTGGGAGATCTAGTAGGCAGATTGTGTTCCCTTCAGACAGAGCCAGGTTAGCTTTTTGCAACCATTTCCAGGCATTATGCTAAGCTAAGCTAACCAGCTACTGGCGGTTTTGATCTTCTCATCTAACTCTCCAAGACACACATTTCCCAAAATGCCTTTTTTTTTTCAAAACACACACACACAACCTTCCATGCGCACGCATCCTGAAGACACATCACTGATCGATACAACACAGACACACACTGACAGAAAAAGTTACTCTTAGACGCTTGAGCACACAGCCTAAACCTCCACACACACACACGCACACACACACACACACACAAACGCACACACACACACACACACACACACACACACACACACATGCACACACACACACATGCACACACAAACGCACGCACAAACACACACACACGCACGCACACACACACACACACACACACACACTCTTACACACCTGGGGTTAACCTGGCTCAGGGGGATGTTCAGTCTCTCAGCGATGTCCTCAACCGTCTCATTGCCCTCTGAGATGATGCCCACACCTTTGGCGATGGCCTTGGCTGTGATTGGGTGGTCCCCTGTTACCATGATCACCTGACGGCAGACAGAGGGGGTCCCATAAATCGCAGGGTGTTATCACATCCAGCAGCACTGTATCTCATCTGTATGTCATGTGTCACAGCATGCTTGGGCTACAGTGCAGTATGGGTCCTTAGGGTCTATAAGTCATTGAAATGTGTTGTGTAGTTACACAGGGAACGAATGGCGCTATTAAGGGTTAAGGGTTCAAATCTGGCAGGATACCCGGCAAAAACATTCTGTTTGGCGAGCTGGACCGTGATAAAATCCATCAAAATGAGGGGAGTTGCATTTGTCTTTGGTCGCTGCAGCCTGTATAAGCTGGCTGTTAAATTATATATTTTCATTTCCCTTCCACAGTAATAGCTACTAGTTTCACTGTTTCATGCTTAGTTTTATTGAAATTTACGAGCTGCTTCTTGTCTCGAAGGAGCCTTTCTGACTCATATTGCCTACTTTTTTGTGATCACCCGAATAAAAGAGGGATAAAGGTGAAAAGAACAGATCTGACTTAAAAGCTCTCTTCGTATTTCATGATGCAACTGAACTCTCGAACATCTCAAATAAGACAGTATCTTTCTACTAATTAATTTAACTTTTTTAATTTTGTTTAAAGGGGAAGTAATGAACATCACACTGAAGGTGAAGGAAAGATCTTTGGTATTTGCGTAAGGTTTGTGAAAAAAGAACATAATTCTCAGCCATATAAGGACAAAGTGCAGATAGTTTAGGGTCCTACCATAGCTGTATCCTTTCAATAACTGGTATGTCACATCTGAACATGTGAGTTCAGTTAGAAGTCATAAGGAGTACATTCTTGAAATTCCAGACACCATCATAATCTACAGCTCAACGCAGGCTGAGTGAAGGAGCAATAACAATTGAGCTCAATATATTGCACTAAAGCCTTTGGTCTGATGCTGTGGACCGTGGATGAACATTGCACTGAAACGCTAGTACTACATCCGTTAAAAAGTAATTAAAGCAACAGAGCCATGCACTCCAGTTTCCTCCTGGGATCAGCTACGAGGAGAAACACCAGATTTGAAGGTGGTGTGGACGAGTGTACGTTCAAAATTGTGTTCTTCCAGCTTAATCGGACAATATACCTACAGCTCCTGACTGTATGGCAGGCATTATTAAGTCATTACATGGAGCATGTTACACAGCTCATCACAGGTGGTGAAATTACATCACACATCAACCACTTTAAATCCCAGTGGAGTTTCAGGTTTGGGTGTCTAGTTATCTTTTTAAAAAAAAATTATGGCAGCGATTCCTCTTTTTACCCACTCTAAAGCTTTCTAAACCAAGTAGTAGATGACAGACTAACAGAAGGAGTGTAATCATTTAAAAAAAAGAACGATAACTGCAAATTCATCAAAATGTCTCAATAACAGTCATATCTTCAAGTCAGCCAATATCAGTGGCATGATTTAGAGATAATACAATAATGCCTCAGTCAAAACAAAGCTAATATGTTAACTAATGCTCACTCCTAAGAAAAATTGTGATTTTAAGATTTTATGAGATATTTCATCAGTTAGTAGCCTTTTTTAAGCATCAATACCTCAAAAATTAAAATTGTCACTCCATTCTGCCTCCAGTTATTTCTTTAAGCCTTTCCCAGCATGTTTTTCAAAAATTCATTACCACTGGAAGCATGAGAACTACTGTACCTGAAATTAAATGCGCAAAATCCTTTTCCCATTTTTGTAATACTTCCCCCCAAATGAGAGCTGCTCATTATCCATTTAATCACTGGTGGAAGTTGTTTAACCTTCCCGTGGCCCGGATTATTACTTTCCTGGCAAACATCTGCTCGGTGTGTGTGTGTATTTGCCGTTGATTAATGTTTAATGAAATTTGTAATAAATGTACCAAATCTGCATTCTATAAAAAAAAAAGAAAAAGAAAATTTCTTAATTGGGACTGAACAGAGTTGAGCCTTCATCGCCTGTCAAAGCTTTTTCATTTTCACGAAAAAGTTTAATCTTTTTATTTTGAGGTTATTTTTGAAAACAGTCAAACCAAGGAGAGATGAACACATCACCTTTGACCGAACTTGTCCGCTGTACTTTCGTAACTTTAGCTGGCCTTTTCAGAGTGCTGCCAGAATACCTCATCGGTAGCATACCTTCATTTATCTATCAATTAGCATCTATCAGAGCTTCTAATAGTCATCAGGAAGTCGTTTGGTCTCCATTTTGTGATTTGAATAAGCGCTTTGACTTGCAAATCCGCGATAAATGAAGCCCCAGAAACAGCTTTCCAGGAACTACAACGAAGGTTGAATCGGTGGAACCAATTACCTTGATACCGGCAGAGCGGCATTTACCCACTGCATCAGGCACAGCGGCACGCGGCGGATCAATCATGGAGATGAGACCCAGGAAGCAGAGCTGCTCGGTGGGGAAGTTGGTTTCGTCGCTGTCGAAGGTGAATCCTCGAGGGAACTGGGATGAAGACAGATTCAAGTGGCAGAAGCCTGCAAGAGAAGGGGGATCAGTAGGGTGATCGTTCATAACTGACTGATATGGCATCTAAAAGTATACGGCAGCTGCTGAAAAATAACTTGTTGTTTTGTTGCTTTGACATCAACCGGCACTTTAAAAAGCAGACGATTTGTCAAGACCCTAAGGATGTTTTGAGTCCAAAACATCTCATAAACAATAAGCATGTCCTGGTGCATTCTGCTGCCACTACCTGCAGTAAAACGCTACAAAGAAATGTTGATATGGAAGAGGTCTGTAGGCTCTCACACACACACAGAAAATGTATTGTCCTCTGGCGGCAGTGATCCTTCACCTTACAGTATGCATACAAATCATTTTTAATTTTAGATTTAGATTTGGAGTTTGTGGGACTGACACTCAAATTGAAAGAGACACTTTTTATTAATTAATGATCCACAGGCCTTGAAATATGTATCTCCTGAATCCCCGCAGAGCAAAGCATAACAGGAATGATGAAAAACCCGGCTCAGTGTAAAAATGGAGAAACCTCCCTTTGTCACGAAAACACGCGACCCGTCATCATCGTCACCCGAGGCATAAGTGAGATTTAATAATTTACATGATTTCAGGAGTTCTGCTCCAAAAATGGCACTATTCCACATTTCACCGTTTGAAAAAAAGTGACACCTGCTCTAACAAAATGATGATAGCACATAATTATTACCTATGGCACTTTTCAAAAGATGCCAGGTAACTTTTTCCTTGGTTGTCAGAAATGATGACATTTACAGAGTCTGGATGCTAAACACTTCACAGATATTCAAAGTGGAACCTCAGGGTAATGATTTTTTTCTTCAAAACCTAAAATGTGTCCATGGCATTTTTTTTTTTTTACAAGGAATGATGTTATTTCATGAACAAATTATATTACAGTTTAGTCCCAAGTAAGACCTGGATTCAATTACCAGCTCATCATCCAACATTACACACTAATTCATAACCTAGACAACCCATATCGCTAACATTCTGCGTAACGATGCTAATTTCATCCTTGAAGCCACGTCAGTCTAGTGCAATTACATTTAAAACCTTTGTATTTGTGTATAGTGTGGCAATAAAAGGATTCTCCACTTTAATGGGGACATGTGGCTAAACTACCCTGTTATCCAAGGAGACTGTAAAAGGTGAGTGCTGTCTCCAACTGCTTCCTCCTGCTACCTGTTCCCCCACAGACGGATAATAAGCTGGTGCCATGAAACATACCGAGCACTCTCTCTCCCAGTCCTCCCAGCTCCATGTAGGCATTCTGGAAAGCCTCCCTCCAGTTTTCATCGAGTGGATGCTCCTGTCCATTGATCATAATGGTACTGCACCTGTAAAACATTTATAGATAACACTTTTACAGCTACCACTGCCAGTAACCTCACCTGTGTCTTAATAATGTAAGGGTTAAAACACGAGGTGGGCACATTATGACCAACAATGATATATGAATCATAAATCCTTAAAAACAACATTAAAGATATTTTTAAAGACACCCATCTGGAGTCATACTCTGCATTAGGGTTCATTCTTGTCTCAAAGGTCACACTTGGTGGGCATCTTACAGCTATGCCAGAAGGATACTAAGCCACTGACCGCTGTCTGAGACTGTGTTTCAACATTTGTAAGTTTGAAACCACTGGATATTTGTAGTTAGACCTCAGGACATTTTCTAGCTGTATTTATGGCAGCAAAACTGGGTGTTTTTCACAAGACATTAACCTATAGGTTTTTGTGCCTGAACTTAGCTAGACCATGAGCCCAGTGCTGTCGAAGCATAAAGCAGAAAAAAGACCGGACAGAAACATAGAATTACAACATATATGCTCATATATACTGTATAATGTATATTTTTATCCGCGGTTTTTGCATTGGCAACATTTATTCCATCAATCTGATTGATTTTTTTTTTTCATCTTTCGCCAAATAATTTGAAAGAAACAAAACCAAAATGTTCATGTGTCTCCCAGTTCTTCTTGTCTTATCTCCCCCTTGTGTAGCTCACAGTCCCCGGCGCATTAGGTCCTAATGAGCCGGGTCAGGAATACATAGATTAATTGTTTTTTAAAAGGGTAAGTGATTGTTTTAAACACTGCGGTTTCCACAAATATGACTCCAACAGGAGTAACTGTGAATTTGCTGGAGACTATTTACACCAGCACACCACACATCTGGTGCTGTAGTGAGTAATCATGTGTTATTGACTCTAAATAAACCACTGTCTGGGTGTTCATGATGATGAAGGCACAGTGCAGCAGTGCAGCTCATTCATGTGTTGATGATCTTTTTTTGTTGTGCGCTGTAGATAGTTTGTAATAGTTTTGCTTAATAATGGAGGTACTTGGCACAAATGAATGAACTATCAAGTTTCAGACGCACAAACACAATCAATTAAAAGTTGTTCTGTGTTTTTTTTTTTCTATGGTTAACAATAAAAAGAAATCAAACAAATAGAATAAAGCTACCATTAAGGGAGAGAGTGTGTGTTTTCTCACTACATCCAGAAGCAAGGAATAGGTAAATGAAAAACAAGGCAAAGAAAAACTGTGAGACACATAATCGATCCACTATTGATCAACCAACCTGTCCAAGATTCTTTCTGGCGCTCCCTTCATGACTAGAATATGACCGGAGGGATTGTCGTCCACTTCATGGACAGAGAGCTTGACAAAAGGGAAGGAAGAGGAGGAGAGGAAGGATGGTGAGAACATAACATTACAGGATTTATTTTTAAAACCAATACATTTCACATAGTTTATTGCTAGTTGTTTCCTCGCTGGAGTAAAATGTGTCTGTTTTAGTAAGAAAAAGGCCGGAGACAGACGTGCTCAACAATGAATGTCACGTCCGTGCTGGCATTCATTTTTTTGGTGCGACAGTGTCATATTTTTCAAGTGGTTTGAAATAAAAGTCTTATCGAGGATGAGTTGACGGAGTGCACATTGTAAGTCATATGTATTCCCTATGCTGAAGGAGCATTCATTCACAGTCTCAAAATGCATTCCTGCGGTGTTACACTTTGCATTACCCATTCTCCCACACAAACACACACACACACACACACACACACACACACACACACACACACACACACACAAACACAAACACACGCACACACAAGCACACACACACACACACACATGTATAAGCATGCACACACTACCCCAGGTAATTTGTATCTGAGTCACAGCATATCTAATCTCAGAAAACCAGAGCAAAATTGCTTTTTTTTTTTTTTTCTTCAACACAGACATTCCTATTTTAAGTCAGGGAACAGGTGCACAAAATACATGCAGGAAGTCCTTTGTTTGCCTCAGCATCACTGTTGTGTTATTCATATGCTGGGTCAAATCTCCAGGCAGGATGGGAAACACTGGGTGTGGAAAACAGAAACACTGACCCTGCCTTAATTGCCGCCCGCCCTTGAGCAAGGTGTTGAAGTTTGATACGAATGTTTACAGTTTAATTAGGGCTGGGCAGTATATCAAAATTAGATCTTTAATGTGTAATGGAGCCTTTTAGATTTTGGATCTTTATATTGTGATAAGTGTTTAAATGCTGCTTTACAGACTATTCTACCTGCTCTAATACTACCTTCACGCAGTGTATATATATTTTGTGAACGTACCAATAGTCACAACTATGCTGTTGTGGCAATATCAAAATTGAGGCATGTGCCCAGATTTATTGTCATATTTGATTTATCCGGCCAGTCCAAGCATTTATGAAGTGCGTTTGAAGAGAATTCAAAATATGGAGATAAAATGCTTTAATCACCATGACATCGTGCCAACAATGTCACAACTGGCAGTGGATCTGCACTGTGGAGATGTGTGAAATCAGCGAACTTGTTTATTTCGGTTGTCATTTGTCAACATGATCGACCGACCTATCTGACAATTCTGCTTGTAAATATATGAAACGAGTTGCTTTGCCAGCGTCTTCGAAATCTGTCACATCTCAGACTAATAAGGTCATTTCATTTAGTCTGTGGCCCAACAGATAGAAAATGTTAGGTCTCCAAACTAACACTAGTGAAAGTGTTGCTATTAATGAGATTTGGTAGCATCAAACATGCATTCTGGATGAATCAGACGCACACTTTGAAATAACATGCTGTGTATCGCAAGGGGTTTTCTCCCAGGAAGTTATTGTAAATTGGTAGAATTTGTAATTGAATAATATCCAAAGTTTAGATGGGATCCGCTTAATAATTTGTAACAGTTTTACATTTATTCATTTTCTCAATAAAACAACTTTAGTGGCCATATGTTAGCTGATTGTAACGTGACATGAAAAATGAGACCTTCCCTGTCTCTCTCTCTCTCGCCCATACAAGCCTGTGAACGTTGTTAAAAAGACGTTAAATGCTGCTGGACTGTGGATTTCTCTGTGATGCACTCGGGTTGGATTTTCCGCGACAGTCCAAAGGACGTGACTCTTCTCGAGTGCCTCGTCTCAGTGCCACTCCCAGACAACAGAGAGCCTGTTGTGATCTGTATCATACATTCACATTTGGGGCTTTTGTCCAAAGTGACTTACTTATTCAAACATACATACACTGATGGTGGTGGCTGCCATGCAAGATGAAGACCAGTGCATCAGAAGCAGTTCGGGGTTCAGTATCTTTCCCGAGGCCGCTTCGACATGCACACCAGGGGATTCGAATCAGTGATCTTCAGGGAACACCCAGCAGATTAAGCTTTGTTGTTGTTGTTGACATAGAGCTCCTTGTGTTTGGCCAATTTCATCTGAGGTCTTTCAAAGTATTCATACACACATCTCCAAACTCTCGGTCGTCTCACCTGACCCCACCCAAACCTCGCCGAGCTCCTCACCAGAGCCAGCTCTAGCTCTTTCTGTGCACTGAAAGGCAGCAACACAGAGTATCTTGTGTTCAACCAGCTTGTAATCCACATTTATCCCGCTATCACAAATAACACACATCGCAGCACTGCAACAGCTTCTCTGTGGCTAACAGTGTCGTGTTGGTTGGGCAGCTTCCAGGTAGAAGTGTGTGACAGTGTGAATGTAAAGCAGGATGTTGCTGTGAAAGAGCAGGCGTGTTCAGGCTGCCTTCCCCGAGTGGAAAAAAGGTTAAAAATGAATATGGATGATTCACTCAAAGCGCGTAAATAAAAATGATTTCCAAGTCTCGGAAACACATCAAACAACATCACATCACTGTCAGTTTGAGGAGAACTAACAGAATTGTAACTAAAAAAAAAAGAGAGGCCACATTTACCACAAATTTAAATTTATAGGTAAATTAGGATTGATTGCAAATGATGCCTAAAGGGACAGTTCAACATGCTTTTGGGAGGAATTATCACTAATTACGATAAGCTGTGTTTGTGATTGTTAAAAGAAAGTATAAAATACTCAGCCACCATGACTTTTGCTATGAATGGTCTGTAAATGCGTCTGAGGATTTCATTGTAGACTTGCATCAGCCGCGCTTCCAGCTGAGAAAGCCATGATGCAACCTGACTGCGGTACCTGGTACTTGTTGGTGGAGTTGAAGGGGATCTCTGCCACTTTGGGGTTTCTGGCTCTCATGTCACGAACACTCCCGCAGCACAGCTCGATGCATTTCAACAGAGCCGACTCTGATGCGTCCCCCGCTGTCTCCCTCTGGGGAAAGACACACAGCGGCACATTAGCACAGTCACTCACATATGCATATTGAGAAATGAGTGTTGTCTGTCTCGCTGCCTGGGTTTATCACACTGTGGTGGAAGTGAGCTTAAAACTGATTAAAGCCGCACCTGAGAGGACTTCCTCTGCTTCCATTATGGTTCTCATTGTTCATGCCTGGTAACCGAGTATCATCTGCATCACCGGCACACATGATGTTTTTGAAGTTATGTAACAATTTTAATGTAAAAGTAATGAGAGTGCAAAATCTGGGATTTAAGGGAAGAAAAATTGTTTGATTAAGACAGCTAATATTTCTGGAGGGGAAACAGCTGATTAGTTTGCTGTTTTGCAGTTTCTTGAGGGCATTTTGTTTCTATAGGTGTGGATGTGATACCCTGAATATGAAATGTTCACATCATATTGGAAATACATATTGTGGGAGGACACATCAGAACATTGTGTATTGACAATAATCAAAAGCAAAATGTGTCATATCACGTTCACATTACATGTTTATAAGCTGACTTTCACATCAGGATTCAGTGGGGATGGTGGTGGAGTTTCATCATTTGTAAGTGAGCAACCATTGCGTGCTTTTAAGGAGACCCTAGAACAACTTCCAGTTGTGTTTATGGAGACAAAACTGGGTGTCATCACAGGTGAGTCCTCAGCCCATCTCCAGCCATGTTGTAGGAGGATCTCAGTCATCCAGGTCATGGTAATTCTCGTAGTGCCTACGATACAGCACTCAGAATCTCCAGCCATGTTAGTGACAACCAAAAAGCAGGTATTTTAAGCCAAAACAGTAGATTTTTTTGTGCTTAAGCCAAACCTGAACAAAGGCACAGCATTGTCACAAGATACAACTGAAAACTGAGATTTCAAGGTGCAACATAAAAAAATGTAAGGGCTCAAAATGTCTGTTCAGTCTCTATAACTACTTTCCCTTTTATATGACACACATGTTGCATTTCTTTCATGCAGATTGGCACAGACCTGACCTGCCCTCCTTCTGAGTCTGATTGGCTAACCCTTATATTCTTACTCAAACCCTAACCAGTCTCAATCCTCAAGCCTAAACCTGACCAACCCAGCCAATGAAGGAAACGCCAGCCAGTCACAGACAGAGACAGAGTGTAGGGGCAGGTCATGACTTTGACACCCTTCGAAAAGAAGTAGTTCCAACAGAATCAGCAGCCAGGCTTCACTTGGTCCTCCTCCTTACACTCCACCTCTTTGCCCATTTTTGCATTAGCTGGGAGGCAGGGGGAGTCTGGCACTGCCAACAGGCAATGACTGGAGCCACGCTGAGCTTCATAAGGGCTCTCCAGTAACCTGTGGGTGACTACATCCATGTTTATGTACGGATTATGATGTGTACACACACACACTAATACAGACGGTAAGGTGACCCATTTTACAAGGCTCAGAATTGAATTAGCCCCTGTGTGGGTGCACTTGTTTATTCATTTTTGTTGTTGTTGTTGTTATTTTTGCAGGTGTATCTGCTTCAGCCTGTGTGACAGAGTCGCTTGCACGCTGCTTGAGGGGAAAATTCCCCTCTGATAACCTGTAAAATCCCCCGTGATAAAAATTCATGCAACGCGGTTCATCCCTCTCTTGGAGCCAATTTATTAAAATCCATGCTGAACTGATTGACCTGACGCCCAATATACGGGGGCCGAGCCAATACACAAGATTTCTCTTTGTTCCTGTTTATTCATTCATGAACAGCCACAAAACAAGGACACGCACTCCGCAAGATTTGTCCTTGTTTGTGCCTTTTCATGAATGAATAAATAGACCAAGGAAATTCCATTTCTCTGTTTTTCCGGCTGCAGATGGGGACTTGTTCTCGTAATGGCGGTAGTGCCCGGGCCTTGACTGCTGTGTTTGAGTGCTGTCAGGAGATATGGCTGTTAGTTAATGCAGTGTGGAAGCCAGGGGCACCTCGAGGAGCAGAGAGGCTGCGGCGGCGGGGTCTGCGCCCACATGGGAGTCAAGAAGCTGTAATCCCAGACGCTGAAAGCCACACAGAGAATTCCTTCAGGTCAGTGTGGCACAGGTTGGAGGATAGCGGTTGGGAGAACACACGGATATTATCACTCCCCAACCCAGCCGCGTGAGTGTTTGTGTGTCAGCGTGGGGGAGTTATTTCCAGGGGTGCGTCGGATTATCCTCTGTGAGGCTGTGTTTATGTGTGAGAGGGAGGTGAGCGTGTAAGGCACTGTGTGTGTAGTGCATCTGTGTCAAGTGGTATTGACAAATTATTTACTTGGGTTGCTTTTTTTTTCCCGCTGTGGGTGCCGCATGGGTGAGGATCAGCTGGCCACACAGGGGAATACAAAGTACATTTACTCGAGTACTGTGCTTGTGTACAATATCGAAGTACTCGGACACAACCCTATATCATCAGGTTAACAATTAAGATGCACAGTTAGAGATTATTGTGTGTCCGAATTAGCTCCACCCCGACCAGCTGCAACATTAACATGCTATGTGGATGACGTGCTATGATAATATAACACTGATAGTTTTTCTGTCCAATAGTAAATACGGTCATTACAAATAAGTCAATTTATCTGTTGCAACATTAGAATGTCACTTACATTAATATTAATGGACACAAGTCTTTGAGGAGTTAATTGTAGTTCCCTGAATAAGCTTTGTTAAGTTTTGCCACTGATGGCAGGAGGAGGAGGAGGAGGTCACTTTGCCCAGTTAACCGTAAAGAGACAAAACCCAACAATGGGTGTCACTTTTGAAAAGATATGCTGCTCAAAGGCAGTAAAAGGCAGTTGCCACCCAAGTGTAGGAGTATGGCTGTTTTGTGTATTCAACTGGTTCTGGACAGTAGTGTAGTTCTGTGCCATTGAGGAATAAACTGAATCAGGTTGCTGCCAACAAGACAATATGTGTTGAATGTGTAGAATAAATAATTGTTTTTCAGCCCCATCAGGGGACAGACGGGATTGGGAGAGCTACTCTTTTTAAATGCATTTTGCTTGGAACTTTTAATCATTGTGGAGTATTAATGCTTTGCAACAGAGCAACTAAATTTTAATTTAAGCCCGATGTTCTCCTCTGTCAGCATTTCCCTGTGATATTACTGCTGCAAAGATAGCATTAGCAGCATGGCTACAAGCTAAAAACAACTGTAAGAATCCTAATTTGAGCTAGAAATCCTGATCTCAGGGGTATGAAAAGTAAAACACTGGGTCGTATCAACAAGTGGGCAGGTTTTTATTTATCTGATCTAGTCAAAAGAATGCTGCTTCGTTTTTTTTTTTTGTTCTTTTAAATCATTTTTTGACCCTTTAGCCTTAATTCTGATATGCAAATGCCAGTTTTGAACTGCTTTCAGTCCCACTAGTAAGGGGAAACAAAACAGGGGAGCAGACTTTGACAAAACAGCGGCGCTCTCAATCAGGCTAATGCCTCTCTGCTCAGTCTTTTTCTACCTCCCTCCACCTTGCACCTTCTCAGCCTCCTCCGTCACCGGAGTTCTTTTCCTTTTGCAGTGCAGAGTTTGGAAACAGAGAGCAACCTGGGAAGAAAATACCCCTTCCTATTTTGGTTGCTCACTGATAGACGCGCTTCCTTTGTGCAGTGATTCAACCTTCATTTTTTGGGGGGAGGGAACAACTGAGCCTGGTGGCAGAGCAGAATCTGTATGTGAAAAAAGTTGTCTGTTGCCAGTTCAAGTGAATGATCTAAATACTTCATCCGTCACTGCTTCTTCGTGAGTGACCGCTTACCTGACACCGTCCTTATGTTGTTAACTTCACCCCACCAGAAAACCATGTAGGGTAAATCATGTCTTATGAATAATGTGTGTTCATTTTTTTGATCCTAATCTAGAGGGGCTCGCTCATTACGCCCTTGGATTAAACTGAACCTGTCATACCCCACTGCTTTATAAAGGAGAGATAATTCATGAGAGGGGAGCATCAATGCAAAGCAGCTGCTGTTGTGGTGTCTGCGTGAGGTGGAGGTTTTTACCATCACGATGGGAAGGTGATCCTGTCCGGCTTTGAAATCAGCTCTGTTGCACAGGCCGGCCACGCGAGACAGAGAGGACCAAGTAGAAGAACTCTTGTCAAAACCCAAACCTGAGAGAATAGCAGAGGGAGCTGTGTTAGATTTATTTCAAAGCAGACCTCATGCAGTATTTATGCCGCCGACTTAACTCTCGGTTCACAGCGTACCACTGGATATTGTTGCTAAATAACAGAGGTCACTTAAGTTGAGCACTCATATTTTCTCCTCGACAAAAGCAATTCTTTTTAAAAGTCCCCAGTCTGAAAAATGACATTCATTTTTAACAAGAATGTCTCAAAGTATTAAAGCCGTTTGCAAAATTTCCTGGTATCAAAATTTCATCCCTCCCACCAAATCGAACTGAAAATGACCCTCACTCTGCCGCCGGCGCCTGCATCCATTTTTCATTTAAGCCTTGGCTCTCTAGAGTGGTCACTGTCACCGCCATTGTGAAAACACGCCGTGATAGCATCGTGCAACCGACAGCACACGGTGGCGAACTGTGGCTGGAGCTGTTGAACTTGACAAAGTGAGGTGCAAGAGGCTCTGAAACCTGCAACAGCTGCAAAAATAGCCTGCACTCCTGAAAAATGAATACGCTGTGTTTTTTCCCCCAGCACTTGCTCTGTTTCAGCAGCGCAGCCTTTGTCTCCACTGCTGGCTATTCATTGTATGACTGCACAATCATCTGACTCAATACTCATTGGTATGCAAAGAACACCTGTTTTTTTTTTCCTCTCTCTCTTTCAGACCTTTTGGTTATTACTAAAAGCTTCTTTGAAATTTGGCTCGATTTGTCCCTGTTTGGTGGAGGACAGGAATCCGATTGGTTCCGCGGCAGCAGCTTTGCTGTGGAACTCTGGGAAAGGATGTGTTTGTAGCTGAGGGTTGTGCCGCCCACTGCATACCGCTGCTCAATTAATCCAAGCGGCAGCGCGAGCAGAAATGTTGGTTGGCAGCGGGAACATTGGACAGATGAATTTCGGCAGGTGGTCACACTCCCTCCCTGCATTCCCACACACTCGCTATCTCCCCGTTCTATCTCTCAGTCGCTCCCTATTTCCTCCAAGCTCCCTCCCTCCACTCTTTCTGTTTCACTCCTCCTCCCTTTCTTTTTCACCCCGCTCTCTTTGTATTACCAGTCTGGTCCTCAGTGGTGTCAGCCTCATGGATCTGGTTGTCGAACCACATGTGGGCCACAGTCATGCGGTTCTGGGTCAGCGTGCCCGTCTTGTCAGAGCAGATGGTGGAGGTGGAGCCGAGAGTCTCTACGGCCTCCAGGTTCTTCACCAGACAGTTCTTCTTGGCCATTCGCTTGGCAGTGAGAGTCAGACACACCTGGGAAGACAGCGGGGAGGCGAGGGGGAGGGGAAGGAGGAGGGGGAGGTGAAGGAGGGAGAGAGAGGAAGATGAGGGAGGGGAGGCAAGACGGGGATGGATGATTGTTAGTCGACGAGGGGCGAGAGCATGTGTACGCACCGGTGCGTTCAAGTGTTTGTGCATGTGAAGCCATGCGTGGTCCAGGTGCCTTGCAGCATGTGTGTGTGTACGTGCCTGTTTGGTTGGCTGGTTAACAGCGGGTGCACGGGAACATAAAAATACGATGAATAGACACATTCCATATGTTGTAAGCGGCACATCAACCCACATTCACTCACGCTGACCACATTTATCTCAGAACAGCAAATGCAGCACGGACACACACAACTCGTGAAGTGTTTAAAGCACAAGCAGCTAAAGAAACCAGTCACTGGAAGTTAATTTATTTTCTGGGACCAGTGAAATGTCGACTGATGGCATTTCAAATGCCAGCTGGCATCCACCTCAGCTCACACTTTGTTTATTGTTGCAGAAAAAAGTTAGATGCACTTCAGCATTCCAGCTACTCCAACAGTCAGTAATAAATCACCTGCTCTGCTGCGTTCTGTAGCATCGTTAGAGCTACAGCTAACATTTACAGAGGGTAAATTAGAGTTAGGAAGTGCACAGGTGTAACTAATAACATTGATGATGGCTGCGTTCCATTTAGGTGTGCCAGTGAGCCATTAAGGCGAGCCAGCAGGCACAATATCAGGGCTCCAGAGCTGGCACGCTTGAAGCTGCACTAATCAATATTTTTGTGTTAACAATGGATCAGATGACTGCATGTAATAAAGAAACAGATGCTCAAGACAACAAAGCTATGAAGTTTTAGCATCCAACTCGGCATTTTCCCTTTAGCCTCTTTGAGTTCGTTATTTTGATTTTCAGGCCCAGAAACTCCCGTCTAATCAACCCAACATCCAGCAGCCTCAGCAACAGCCAACAAACAGCAGACCAACATGGGGACTAGCTGGTGAGGAATAATTTATTTTATGTAGAGGATCGATGGAGATTGAAACAGAGCCACAAAGAGCGAATATTAGATGTACAGCATATTTGTTGGGTTGCTACAGGGACTCCAAATTAACACTATTGCTGCTGCATGACTGTTGAATCTCTGTATGAATGTCTGCATATGTGTTATGTAATCTCCACCGGTGATATGAACTGATAATATATCAGATGTCGCATTTTCAGCTTTTTTGTTTCTGTGCCCTAAAATGGCAACAGCAGCACCAAAAAAATAATAGTTAGCATCACTTTAAATGGCCTGCATAGATAAATAAGGTCATTAAAAATCTGTGTTTAATATGACCATTGTGGCTCAAACGTCTTAAGTTTAATAAAAAGTATTAAAATTACCATTTGCAGCACAAGCACTCTTAAAGCTCTTTGTTTGCTGTTTGCAGCACAGCAGTTTTAATCCCCATGGTTGTGTTCACTATTCCCAGAAGCATATTATGACCTGTCCTTGCTTCAAAGGGACCTTGTTCATTGTAAACTGAAATGCATTTTGTTTTCTTGCAGCAAAAACACGACGAGCATAAACAGGGACATGAAATACCGTGCAGAAATGAAAAAGTGATTAAAGCAGCTGCAAGTAACTCTCGTGTTTTGCTGACTATGGCGCCCCCTGTGGACAAAAGTAATAATTTGTCTAAGGAGCCTGATCTGACTTGTCCATGTGCTTGGTTTTGAAGTGATGAAAGAATGAAGCGACACATTTGACATACAGCAACATACAACTGTTTGCAGGATGCATAGATAGAGGTAATTTTTATTTGTTTTTTTATTTGTGGCTGTGTAAGATAAGTTACTGTAATATGAAGAAGTTAACTTTGTTTTAGCGTCGTACCACGAGACTACAGAGCAGCTTCTTTCCTCCAGATGTCGAACTCTTTAACCGCCATAAAATATTGTTTTCATGTTTATGACAGTCTGACCTGGATACATTCAAATCCTACCTGATGACAAGAGTTAACTCAAGAAGTAAAACATCTTTCTGGATGATGCTCATATGGAGGCATTAGCAGTCAATTGAGACTGTTTCATAACTAGTAAAAAGGAACTTGTCGTATGTTTGTACTGATCTGCTCCTTTAAAGGGGCTCTATGTTACAATTTGTCAGAATTTACATGAATTAATCACTTTTATTAGCCAGTTATGAGTGAACTGTCACATGACCGTTAATTACACCTTCCCTGTCTCTCTCTCGGTTGAAGCCTGTGGTCGATTTGGCGTGTTTATAGCTGCTGGATTGTGGATTCCTTTGTGACGGCCTTGGGTTGGATTTTCCAGGACAGTCCGAAGGATGTGACTTTACATATGGTCTTCGAGTCTCTCACGCACACACCAAACACTACTCACGGTGACAGTAGCCAGCAGTCCCTCGGGCACATTCGCCACGATGATGCCAATCAGGAAGATGACGGCCTCCAGCCAGGTGTAGCCCAGGATGAGCGACAGGATGAAGAAGCTCACGCCCAGGAAGATGGCTACGCCCGTGATGATGTGGATGAAATGTTCGATCTCGATGTTGATGGGCGTACGGCGGACTTGGAGCTCTGACGCCAGGGTGGCGATGCGACCCATCACTGTTCGGTCCCCAGTGCCAATCACGATGCCATGGGCCGTACCTGAGAGGGGGGAGGCGATTCAGATAACCAGGTACATCATGTTTTTCATACTCTACGTAGTAGTCAAGTAGATGGCAGCCTTTTTTACTTACTGCTTAGTAAAATGCGTATGTGTATCTCAGAGCAATAAAGAGAGACGGATGACTGATAACACTGTGTAAGACACTGTAGGAGGTGAGCGCTGTAATTTGTAAACAGGAAGGACGGTTGATAGGGAGGTGATGGCTGGATATAGAGTGTTGATGGATGGAGGTGAATTACAGGTGTTGGCCAGCGATTGATGGTTTAGTCGGACTGAGCAGACGCCGGACTGAGTGAGAGAAAAGAACCCGATTCACTTAAAACGCAGCATATCTAATCCTCAACGCTTGTTAGAGAAGAGGTCTATAGAAGGGACTATATTCTCAGGAGAAAAGTAGTGTCAAGTAAAACTGTTCTAACATGAGGTGTGGATTATCGGGATAATAACTCGAGGAAATTGCTTCCGGAAAGAAAATGTTGCGAAACGGAATATTATAAGTGTCATTTTTGATTCTGCGAGCATCCCCCAAACAAAATATAATTCACCTCCATCGTATTAGGATGGAAGCAACCGAGGGACGGATGTTTCAAAAGCTCAACAAATTAAATACAAACTGTCTACGTCGCTGTACATCACAAAGAGAGTTATATGAGAAAATACGATTTAAATGATGTGTAGTGTTCATTATTACCTTCTGAGGCAGCTGGATTTGCGAGATCACGCGTGTAATCTTGCATATACATCTTGCCAGGCTTCAAGCTACACGCGTGTGGTCAGTCCAAAAATGTTCTAATCAATCAGCGTCCTTTGAGGAAATTGAGAGGGGGGCGTGGTTCAGATGTGATGACAGCAAGAAGCGACTGCTAGCTTGTAAACAATGGTGGCCCCTGAAGAGGTTAGCATGGATGACATTTCTTCTCTCGATGGGCTTCGTTAAGAGTTTGATTTAGTAAACGGCACAGCTGGTAGAGCTCTCCCGCTACGTTAGCCTGTGATAGACGATTAAAGACAGATGGTTCATCCAATCACCTTCCAAGTTTTTTTTTGAAAGCGCCTGCCCTTTTCCAAACTGTTTCTAGCAGCTCCTTCCCAGATGGATTTGTGCAACAAACCCTTTTGTGAATCAAACCATCTGGCGTGTCAGGTTAGCATTTATTACTGAATTGTATTTCTGAAAAAAATAAGCAGGCGCGTACATGAAAGTTATTTTTATCAGAGTTGGATGCAATTAAATCCTGAATCTCAGTTTCTAAGTGAACAAAAAGGGAACATTTTAACTACTGTAATTAGCAAACTCCATCTCCTGATGGAGATTGTGTGATGAGATTGAAAGCTTGTGAACAGCTACTAATTAGATCTGGTGGTGTGATTGTTTTCTCAACTGTTTCCAAGGTCAGGAATAAACTTTGGACCTCAGCTGATGCCATTTAGAGGGTGGATCCACTGCTAATTATACATTTATGAGACAAATAAAACTATCTATCATTAGCATTATCATTAACTATCATTTTTTCCCAAGTGACTGAATTGTACCTCAGACAACAATTGTTCACTTTATATACATTCATAGTTGCTGACCTCAAGACAGAGGAATTCAAAACGAATGAAATGACAACAAACAAAAATACTAACAATAGGTATACTGCAACAGAAATTTTATGTTAGTACTTATAATTCTCAGGACAGAATGCCCCTCCAGTGTAAACTTGTCTAAATCTCTAGCACATATGTTTTCATTCGTCCATATGTATTTTGCCCTTGCCCCAGACAGTCTGTATACAACCTTGCCATATGCTTTTCAGCCTCTAGATGGTGATTAACATCGGACTCAAGCCCCCGTGATTGATTTTTCTGTCACCAAAATCATAAGCCTTTCCTTTAAAACTGTCCGTGCGAAACAGCAATACTTACTTTCCACAACATCTAGATTCTGCTTGTGTATTTGTGTCTCTTCTCTGTTTCTCTTCTGTTCGACTTACTGACTCAGAGGGATCGAAGAATTGCGACCCCGGGAGAATGTCAGGAGAGGTCAATGAGAAACGAGAGACTCCTGGGAAAGTCGGTTGGGTTAGCAAGTATGTATACATGACCTACATTTGAATCTAGAGGTGGATATTGAACTGGCAGATTCTAATATGAAAAATCCCCATTCAAATACTTCCTGCATCCCCCTCAGATGATTAATGGCAACTAAAATACCGTCTAAAGTTTGACAACAGTTAATAATCTGTAGATGCATTCAAAAGTCAATAATTGCAAACTGCACTGTAAGATCGAGGGAGGGCCGCTCTGAGCAATCTTAACACACTCGTGTGGGTGGCAATGCGAAACCATGTTGATCTCCAGATGGCTAAAAAAGAGGACATTTAGAGGCGATAAGAGACAATTTTGGCCAGATGTGGCCTACTGACCCTCAACACAGTTGGTGGAAAAGAAACAGATGTTGCGGGTCTCCAGTGGATTATCGTGGGTGAACTCTGGGGAGCGAGTCTGAGGCTCCGATTCTCCCGTCAGAGAGGAGTTGTCCACCTTCACAGGGAGAAGGGAGAAGAGAGAGCAGCGTTACCCAGAGAGACGGAGGGAGAGAGTGACGGGGTGAGACTGACAGGGTGGAAATGAAAGGAGAAGCACTTATCAGCAACAAGTGCAGTGATGTAACACTTGTCATGTCAAAAGCACCTTCTGCTTCAGTCTGATGTCTATCACAGCGGTCAAACTGAACGAGTGACATTTTGAGAAATGGTGTGTAAACAAAAAGAGAGGACAGATTGAGCAAAATATTGAAATCTCGGAGGAAAACAACTAAAACCGCGTGTAACAAAATGCTTGGTCACTGACTACGACATCATAGAATATGTTGCAATGGACGCACTCTGTGTGTACAAGCTGCACCAAGGACCTGGTATGACAAAAGGACGGATGATCTGGCAATTTTAGATTGTGATCAACCCTGAAGGCGTCCACACTCTATTTCACTTTACTTCACTGACCAGCAGATCTGTGCTATGAGAACAAACCAATAGATTAATGTAGCCAACTAGATGGCTATGCTAAATGGACATTTACTTCACGTGGTTCTGTCTTCGGTGACGTATGACATGGAGGATGAAGAGCTTGTGTCAAAATAAATGTCTAATAGCGCAAATGGAAAAATTCAGACACTATTTCAAGTCTATCAGTTGTCTGCAGGGCAATTAAAGATTGAGAAATGGAATTGCAATTCAAATGGTGGATGGAGATAATGTAATTAAACACGTTTTGATATTTTTTTGGTCAGATTACCCTCCACTAGTATACCAGTGTCCTTCAAAAACAGATCAATGTCTTGATACCATACAGGAGGTTTTCTCAGTGTGAACTGACCTTTTGAGAGTCAAAGAAAATGTATCCCACAGAAATGTGACCCTTTACATGAATCACGATGTTAGAAAAGTAAAGAGGAAGTGAGAACATAGATAAATGTCCTCATAAAAACTATATGTTCTTTCAAATGTAGTGGCATATAGAGCTTAGTTGATTAACTGATAACTCGATCAAAAGGAAAAAGATATTTTCATAAGTGATTAATCCTCTCAGTTATTTTTTAAGTAAAAGATTTGCTGGTTCCAGCTTCTTAAATATGAGGATTTGCTGCATTTATTCATCATTTATGATGGGTCTTTGGCTTTTGGACCGTTATTAGAACAAATTTGAGCAATTTGAAGAAATCTTTTTGGGCTCTGGGGAAATGCAATGATCATTTTCCACAATCTTTGCCTTTTAATAGTTTAAACAATCAAGTTAGTAATAATGAAAAATAATCTTGAGCCATAATCGGTAACTCCACCAGACTGAAATATCAAATCAACTGCTGGATTGTTGTGGAATTTTGACATTTTGTCTTTTGTGTCCCGAGATGGATGAAGACCACTGAGTTTAGTGAGTCCCTCACTAAAGCTTGAGGTTGACATTTTCGCGTTGGCGAGGAAATATAACAACAGCTGGTGGATGGATTTTCATGAAATTTGGCAAAAACATGCGAGGTCCCCAGAGAAATAACCCTAATAACTGTGTTGATTCTCTGAATTTCCATCAAGCACAGTAAATAAGGTGAAGATTTAACTAATTCAGTGAAATGTGTCCAAATCTACAGGATGGATTGGCACAACATTTTGCGCTGAAATTCATGGTTCCCAGAGGAAGTATTTTCCAATGACTTCACAGTGACTTACGGTGAAGGAGCAAGTTGACATTATTGTTCCAGAGTAGAGCTGCTGAAATACACCACTACTGGTGATTACCTTGATACTTGAAATGAAAAAAATGATATCATGTTCATAATACAAATGTGATAACATCATGTAACTGATTCAGAACGTCTTAAGTCATTTCCTTTTCTTTCCTGCCTTACTTTGTCACAGTAACTGGTGGTCCTGCACCCTCCATAAAACAAAAAAAGAAGAAGATGTAGTGAATAGCTAGTTAACTAAAAATCATGTCAGAGGAGAGGACAGATGAGAGTGAGACCCTCTTCATGTACCTGGAACAAGAGCTATTGCCTTGCAGGTATACACAGTATGTCTCTAAAATTGACCAAGGGCAGGTTTGTACCAAATGTGAAGAAATTACCTGGAGATGTTTCTGCGATAACGCGTTCACAAGAATGCGACAGCCTGACAGAGAGCCCAGAAACAAAATAAAAAGTAAGATCACCACTTTTGGGCTTTTTCTAATTCTATTGGTTATAATTGTGTGGTGAAAATCCGAAATCACCACAAAGGCCTTGTTCAAAGTGAAATGTCTCAATAACTACTGGGTGGATCACCAGGAAGTCTGCAGCAGGCGCTGCAGGTGTGGTGTCAGGGGGGTGAAATACTAACTATGGTGGTCGTCTGATTTTTCATCAAGCCACGTTTTCATCCAATACTTTTGTTTACGACCAACTGTCTGCAGAACCGAGGACAGTCCCATCAGCCTCAGCTGTACTGAGCGTGCTAATGCACAAACCTCTAATGATAAACAATTGATGAGAAGAAAGCATTGAAAGGAGGAAAGTGAAAGATATATAAAAAAAAAAAAAAAAAAAAAAAAGTAAACAGCAAGTCAGATGAGATACATTAATCCCACAGAGACCTCAAGGCTCCCCGGGGCTGAGCCGAGCACCCCTCCCCTACCTTGCATCCGCTGGAGGAGATCACTCGAAGGTCAGCTGGGATGCGGTCTCCCCCTTTGATCTCCACCAGATCTCCCTGCACCACAAGCTCGGCATTGATATGCATCTTCTCCCCCTCCCGGATCACCAACGCTTGCTGGCATGGGCAAAAAGGAAGAGAGAGACGAGAAGGGAGAGGGAGCATGAGGAAGGGAGAGAGAGTTTGGGAACAGAGGGAGGATTTAGTCAGAGGGAGAGAGAGAGAGAGAGAGAGAGAGAGAGAGAAGAGCGATAAAACTTTTTTTTTTTAAAATGCCAGAGGGTGTAGAGGTATGTCAAAGGGAGCGATAGAGGAAGGGGGGAAAAAAAAGGAGAAAAGACAGGTAGAGGAAAGGGAAACAAGGAGGGAGTGAAAGCAGCCTAAATAGATTAAAGAATTAGGCAATCGAAGTGCTAGAGGTGGATAACACGGGGGGAGTTTTTATGCAAACACACTCACAATCCGAAGTTGGCTCAAACATTTATTCTTCCTTTGTGCAAGCCTATTAGGTTTCCACTCAAGTGAGTGTGTAAGCCCTACTCGAGGGACGGCTTATTGATTCAGAAAGCTCTGGGACCACACCAAACGCCATCAACATACCTGTGGCACCATTTTCTTGAAGGAGTCCATGATTCTGGAGCTCTTGGCCTCTTGGAAGTAGGAGAAGCAGCCGGTGATGATGACCACGGCCGACAGCACCACGCCCAGATACAACTGAAAAAGAGGGCAGACCCCCGAGACACGGCGGGGGGGGGGGGGAGTGAGGACGGTGTCATTATCGACTTAGTTTGGTTCATCTGAAGGCATGTTTAAGCGTAGGAAAAGGGGATTTACAAACCCTAAAACGGTTTTAACACAGCAAGCCCCTTAAATGCAGAGTGCAAGAGAGGAGTTAAGAGGGAGAAAACCTGGGGAAGCTCTCAGTCTTAGCGGAAGATTTAAAAGGAAGCTGAATCGTCCTGTACTATTCCTGCCATCTCGGACGGTTCATGCCGTGAACATCAGTTTCCAAGTGCCAGCAAACCAAGAGCTGACAGACTGATCTAAGAGGCCACCAAGAGACACTTTCTGACCTAAAGCCTGATGTTGAAGCGAGGACCATTTGTTCTGGTGTGTTTCATTTTATTTTCAGCGTGAGGCTGTCGCGGGTTTAGCTCTTACTGATGCAAACAAGACAGCCAGGCACTCTGGATGAAAGCATCTGCCAGCTGGTGTACTGTATGTCTTGGACTTTTGGAAAACAAAATTCCTAAACCCTGAAAAGTTTCCCTGTCGGTGGGTTCCGCTTTCATTTGACAGCAACAACAGAATGTTTCGCTTTTTCATGCTTGGGTGCCTTTTTTTATTTTTTTTTTTTACCATGGCAGTGCAAAATCTTCTGAACCAGGAAATACATCTGTATACTCTGAAAATCACTTGTCAGTGTTTACAACATTTACCTCCGATTCAGTGTTCAGCGTGCAGCTCCTGGTTCTGTCTACGCTGGGCTTTTATTTATTTTTTGCTTGTTTTTGTTTTTTTTTTTTTGCAGATTTGAAGCTCAGCTCTTTTTCCTCTTCCTGCTACGGGAGACATTTGTTCTTGTTCACCAACTGTACAGAACTGTAGGAAAAACATCTGTCCAAGAATGTGACACACTTGAATCTAAGAGAGTTTCAAGGACCGAATGCCTATTTTCAGGACTGCACACGTGAATTTTAAAATGTTTGCTGCAATAATGTGTACGTTCACAGCACTTTCAGAAGCCACAGGATGCAAAAAAAAAGTTGCTCAAATAGAGATGACAATGCAATCTCTCAGCTCGAGTACATACAAAATAAGGAAAATTAAGTTTCAAATCCGACAACAGCGACGAGTAAAGTTCAGAAAGGGTGGATTTTCATCTTAAATGACTGCTTGTGCATTATGCAAAGGCTCAAAGTGCCAAAGCCGCAGGCAGCCGAGGCTTTGAAGTAGCTCACCAGAGCATCCAGCTGTACATACTCGGTACTGAATATAGAGATTAAATCGAAGGGGAGAGATTAAAGCTATCACGTGTGTGCATGTGTCTATATACTGTATTTTACTGTATGTTATGCAACGGCTTAATGCTGTCTGGGGTTTGGGAAGCGCTGAATGATGATTGCATAATGACTCAGAGCCATAAAGTGCAGTATGGATGGCTGCTTGGCTCCATCTGATCAGCGGTTGGTCTGGGTATTTATCCGTGGCGGTGCCAGGAATGATGCCAGTGTCAGCGGTGGCTTCTACGTCACACTCTCTGATACGAGGGGGGGGGGGGCAACTCAATGTGTGCTAGGAGTACTTTGCTAATGAGAACAAAAGCCTGGTGTGTTTTAATGGGCTTTGAATGCTTTTTATTTCTTCTCTGCCTATTTTAGTTGTCCTCATATTCCCCCGTCTTCCTTCACACCCTTTCCTTTAGCGAACGTTGGCTCTATGTTTGTTCATGTGACCCAATTGCTTTGCCAATTTGGCCAGGGCTCTCGGAAAGAAGATTTAGATCTCAAGAAGGCCACCGTGGTTCTGTAAAGGTCACATTAAAAAAAAAAAAACAAAGGTAAGGGAAATCCACTAAGATGAAAAAGGGACATTTTCTGGGCTCTGGTGTAAAGTTAAAATCGGGGTAAGAATTCATTTTAATCAGAATAAAACATAAATTTATATAGTAATTGCTAGCGCAGTGTGTAAGTGTCTGTATATGTGTAGGGCTTTGAAACACTTAGATATTATCTCCACTTGATGTTCAGTGGAATTATGATATCGTCTCACTGACAGATGGTATGATCACTTAACAAAATTCAGTTGTCCAAATTAATGACTCCATATAAATTATAATTAATAAGAAATGAGTCATTTAAGATTTCGTTTTACTTCAGATTTATCTTTCTTAGAAGAGATTCTGACAGTGTGCTCCAACCAGTGTATTAAAATATAATGTGGTACATATGCACACATGTTCACAAGATATAAAAATGAAATATGAAAATAAAATATATAAAATATTATATATATATATATATATATATAAAAAATCAACAGGGCCACTCATAAGAGGGGAAAACGCCCTGGGGCCCAGCTGCTAGGGTAGGTCATGGCGAGCAGCAACAATCATAATCATCCTAAATATAATCAATGACAACCGAATTTTATCATGATCTAAATTCTCACCATCACTTTTCAAAACAACAAAAATAACTATTTTCATCTATTTTTGCTTAAGTAGAATGCAGCCTGTTCAATCATGAAAACCTGCTCTCTGAGAAAATGGTATGAATCATTTTTGTTGTACACAGCATCAAAACAGGCAGGCAGCCAGACACATGACCTGAAAAATGTACTTATCCAAACTTATTAGCAGCTAACACTGGAGTGAATTCCCTGGTTATGCCAGGACTTGCACATAAATCAGAATGCCAGAAAATAAAAGAAAAGGAAAGAGCTGGAAGGAGCTGGCAGGAGCCTCAGACCCAAGTAATAATGTAATGTCCAACTTTATTCAGTCAGCTCAGAGAGCTGCTCCCAGCCAGTCTGGAGATGTGGACCCTAACTTTATAGCTAATGTGACTATTGGCCGCCGCCCTCTGTGAAAAAGAGGATGATGTTGATAACTGCTAACACGTTCCCCCTGTGTTGGGAAGCGAGAGCCAGGTCGTGTGTTGATATGAGCATACAGGTCGAAAATGAAAGCAGGTTACTGCGACTCATATCTACGTTTGCTGTTAGGCAGCGACTTCTAGCAGCTGTGGTCATTATCACAGCTAGAAAGGAAATATTACAAAGACTGAAAAGTCCATATATGGAGGAGGTTGGGGATGGATGGTCGGGTTAAATGAGCACAGGACATTGTTACTTATTTACTTAGGTAGTGTAGGTATGTTTTAACCAAAGTTACATAAGTAATGTAGGTATTTAAAACAAAGATGCAACACTTTCCTAAACCTAACCAAGTAGCTTCAGATCCTAAACCAAACCGAGCAGCGAATGTCTGGTCTGGTTCGTGCATCGCTGTCAGGTATCCACGGTCATATTGTTTAGGGAACAGTGAAATACAGTCTGTCGTTTTCGTGATGCTGACAATACACCTACTCTGTTGTTTAGGTTTGAGGATGTGTCGGTTGATCTAAGAGTAAAGCAGATGTGAGGAGGGACACGATCAGTGGAGCTTTTAAGGGGCCCAGCCTTTTTTCTGTGGGAGGACCAATCATAAGGTGTATTTTGACATTGGAAATAATAATAAAGTATATCCGTATTAATATTGTGATATTGGACCCAACTGTGAGGTTAAAAGTTTAGCAACACTGTTTCTGTCTGTGCATGTATCTGTAAATATAAACCCCTATCCTGACAATACAGCCGAGTTCACGGGTGCATAAAGGTGTAACTATATGTGTATGTGTGCGTATGCCTCAGTGTACATCCTGTACCTGTGTTCTAGCAGGAGCCTGTGTTTGCATACCTGCATCCCTCCCTACGTGTGATTAATATGTATGGTCTGCACTTGCACGCACGCATTCATGTTTTACAAGCAGTTTCTCACGTTGTCATTGGGCGCCTCGTCCTCCATGGCCACCTGGATGCTGTAGGCCAGGAAGCAGAGGATGGCACCGATCCAGAGCAGGATGGAGAAGCCGCCGAATAGCTGACGGCAGAACTTGACCCACTCCGGGGTGGTGGGGGGAGGGGTCAGGGCGTTTGGACCGTCTCTGGCCAGAATCTCCACAGCCCTGGCATTGGTCAGGCCCTGAGGGAGAGCAATTTTTTGGGATGAATGTCTTTTTGCATGCGCCGGGAATCTTATTACAACACAATGGCCCCATTTTCACCGCGGCTTAAAAAGCAATTTTACTGTTACAGTTGCAGAACATCAAGTATTCTTGCCTGGCCTATTTAACACCATGAGTATAACAAACCGGGCGACACTTCCCTTCCAAGGTTTTATGCAGAAGTAACTGTTGGATTTAACTTTATTGAAGATTATTTTTTTTTACTGATTTTATGCCATAAAGTGTCAAGGTATAATTCACGGAAAATCCATGAGGTACTATTATTTAATTAAATTGGGGGGAAAAAAGACACACGAACGGTGTCTCTTTCAAGCTTTACAGGTTTGGGCATTTTTATAGCTTGTGATCTTTTCGGAGAGCCCCGGCTGCTGTTTTTTCAAACACTAATCCTAAAAAGATAAAAATCAGTTTCACTACACCTGCAGTGTCAAACTTAAGGTAAGCGGCAAATGTGGTTACAGCGTGGAGACTTTTTTTTTTTTTCTTCTTTTAAATGCGTCTGTATCTGCCTGTTTATGGGATTGTGGGAGTTTGTCGCATCAAAGTGTGTGTGTGTCTGCATGAGGGATTAGAGATGAAGGGGGCTAAAGGTGAGCCTGGGGACGCTGTGGTGGATCCAACCTGACCAAAGTTACGCCTGGTCTCAGTTTGGATGTTCGTTTATCGAACAGGCAGGCAGAGATTACATCTCTCTGGGAGATATTACAGCAACTCTTTGTTGTGTGTCTGTGTGCGAGTGCGCGGGTGTAAATGAAGGCGCTTGTGTGTGTGTGTCCTTACCTGTGTGAGGTCCACTCCATAGCGTTTGCCCAGATCATCTAGAGTTATTTTGTGGTCATCCTGTGGGGATAAAAAAAAAAATTGTGCTTCAGTGGAACAGAAACAGGGAACTTAATTAAAGTCATTTTAATTGGCCAGTAAAATCACTTTAAAGAAATTTTGTCTGATGTTTCATGGATGGGGAACTATTACTTTACAGCAATAGATTTAACGCCCTGCTTCCCAAGCAGCGTGGCTGCAACTGTAAGGGGAAGTTTAATAACTCACCAGGGCAGCACTCAGATAGATCATCATAGAGGGTGAATCTCGGATGCACTGCACACCTCCATCCCACTGAAAAAAGTACTTGACTCTCGCTATCTGACATGGATTCAGGGGCTTTATATATATGATTCATTCCTCGTGACAGATCAAACAGGTCAGAGAGGGATGTCCACTCCTCCCGCATCTCCGAGCAGAGCTGAACAAAACGGTCTGCTCTCCAGAAGGAAAAATGCGACCCATTAAGAAAGAAACTGAAAAAAAATCCAGCCGGAAAAACTTTTAACGCTGTTAGAATGTGTCTGGGTATGCCGCGACTGGGGTCAGGCATGTTTGCATTGTTATTCCCCTTTTGCAACTGGGCCAAATGCCACCGCGAGATAGTTCCACTGTAGCGTAAATGGAGTTTGGTGCCGGAGCAACAAAAAATTCAGCCTGCAGCTGTCAGGACGGTGTCGAGCCCCCAGAGAACAAAGGGGGCTCCTGTCCTCACTAAGCAGGGAGATAAGATAAGACAGAGAGAAATCCCTCCGACATCTTCAGCTTTAGCAGAGGAGCACAATGAAACGGAGCTCGCAAGTGATTGGACTGCAATCGGTCTTCAGAAAACAGTTTGCCAGTTAGGCTTTATTTATATAACCCTACACTCTTTTATTGATCAGCTGTTGTCCAGCGTTGTTGTTTATAGGATTTCTGGGACAAAAATGTGGGAAGCTAACGGGGGAAGCGAATGAGGCAGGAGCAAAATGCAACGCTTAATAACCAAACTGCTCCTAAGTGTCGACAGCATCCGAGGAATTCTTCTCTTTAATCAGCCGAGGGCCGGCTTGATAATTGACAAGAGCAGCTTTATCAGAGATGCTGCATGCAGCGAAACTTAGCCCAGTTTTCACGGGCATCGCTCGGCTGCGTCTTGACAGCACCTCAAAGCGCTACAGCTCTGCACAAGACAAAAACCCTGCACTACACTGCTGGTGGCCCACAAATTATTCAGCATCTCTCCGAGTACAAAGAAGAGCAGCCAGAAGGGGTGGTAGAACAGATAGAAGAGGGCAGGCTGCCTCAGAAGTCATCTACAGCTGACTACACTAAGCAGGTTGGATTGCCATTTTGTTTACGGGCCACTGTTTTCATTTATGGCCCTGTTAAATAACCCGGTGTCTTCGGCGTAGCGTTGTTTGGGGATCGTTGGGGAGCAGCGGGCGATGGAATCAATCACCGGGCAGAGTGAGTGCGAGTCTGAGCAGTGGCAGCTTGTTTTTTTTTCTTACCAAGGACACCTCCTTCTTCAGCTCATCCAGGTCCCTGTCCTTCTTCTTCTTCCCTCCATTCTCGGCACCACACTGGAGGGGGAAACGAGAGAGAGAGACAGAGAGAGAACCACACATCAGGCCCGTAGGCTATCATCCCGAACCTCCGCGGGAACTAAGTGGGGGGAAAGTCACATGCTTGTAGACACAATGTGCCTCGCCATTTACATTCACAGCCACGTATTACAACGTCAGGGAGAGCACAATGGACTTTGTGTACACTGGTTCATTTCAATCTCCTGGCACTATTGGCAAAACCATTTACCGAATATGGAGGAGAATTTTTATTTTATTTATTCATTTTTTTTTCTCAGAGCGAGTTCCTCATTTGTGTGAGCGGCAGAGTATGTGTGTGTGTGTGTCGAGAACAGTTGGGAGAACGGTGCATCATGGAAATCATCTGCTGCTGTCAGTCTCCTCTTAGCAGCACGTGTGCATGTCAGTGAAGGAGGGGAAACGCGACGGGAGCGAGGGGAGAGTGTGAGCGAGTGACACAGTGAAAAAAAAGTAATCAGAAAGAGCCAAAGAGGGAGCACAGAGCCGGTGGAGTGCCTGAAATGTGTCTGGCATAGCAATTTCCCCCCACTGTGTGTGAGGAAGATTACCAGCCTGTCCTCCCATAAAGCTAAATGGAATGGGCCTGATGGAGAATAAAAACAAAATTACGTAATTACCCAAGTAAACAGCGAGCCGGGAACAAAACGTATCGAGGAGAAAAGCCATCACCCTGAGATGTACCCTCTTTGCAAAAAGAGGCATCCCGACGCTCTGATATCAAGCCCCTTCAGACTCGTGTGGAAACCTCAGTACATTTCCATGATGCGTGTCGACGCCATATGCTGTCACTCTACATGAGCCACAGATGGAATGCCACAGCTCTGTTCATTACAAGTATATATGTAAGGAAGGGCTTGAGTTTAATAAGTGCATAAAAAAGAAAGAAATAAGAGAAAAAGTTTTTGCAGAGCACTCACCCCTTTCCCCATGGTGGACGTCCAGACGTCAGCAGGTTATAATGTGAGGGACATTGCTCAGGGGCCCTGCCACAGCTGAGACCTCCCGCCCCCACTCGTGGAGCCCGATGGTGGCTTTTTTTGGGCCTGGCTAACCCCCCACACCAAACATCCCATTCCCTCTTCTTCTTGCTCCCTCCTGTCAGGGTAACCTGAGACACACACACACACACACACACACACACACACACACACACACACACACAGTGCTCCCCACCACTCCATTCCTATCCCAGTCCCTCTCCCACAAAGGGGGTTTCTGTGTGTGGGTGTGTGTGTGTACCTGCACCTGCTCAATACGTCCAACACCCCCGTACACACAGCAGTGACATGGTCCTGCAGAGCACAACAGCACATCAATCTCTGCTGTCAGCGCAACAAATTAAATCGTGCTGTGTACATAACAGGCAGCTTTTATAACTAATGTAATAATGAGGGACCGATATCAGCCCTTTGAGACGAACCAAATATCATATCGGTGATCGGCGGTTTGGATTCTCCCCGCAGATCATATCCTCAGAAAAAAAGTGATAAACCGCTAAACCACATGTGAATTGATGCTTTCAGATGAATTGTTTGTAATCTTTTTTTTTGCTTGGATTCCAACTCCAATCTGCAATGCTTAAAAAAAACTGCTAAAGAGTCCAACATATGTACAGCATAAGGTGGTTCATCACTCCGGTGCCCACTCAGCAGATGCAGCCGATGATCCTGCGACAGATCAGCACCAAACGTCTTCTCCCTAGTCGCCGATGCTTTTTGAGTTGATTTTAAGTTCTGGACTCTTCCCATACTGCAATCTTTCCAGTTATGTATGCGCTGCATACTTTGAAGTATGTTTGAGCACATGCCGTGTGCTGCTTTTCAGGGCTCCTTCAAAATGTTCTCCTGCTGAAGGGTTTGTTTACTTGCTTGTTTGTCCTTTTCACTTGAGTTCAGCATTTGTACTTGGTGATAAAGGTAAACCACATTGTACATTTTATTAGAAAGAGTAAAATATTAAAATTTTAGTTGTAAGATAAGTCTAAGGAGTTAGCAAGTAGACCAAATTGAACCTGAATGGGTTGAGCGCTCTGAAAATGAGAAAGCTAACATCATGTTAAGCTAGTATTCTAGTTTCTAACCTAAATGGACACTGTTACTTTTGAAAGAGAGAAATATAATCTTTACTTACAACTTAAGTCAATTTCACAATCAATAAAACACAGCTCATCTCATACATTCAGGGTTTCGCGCCTACAGCCGCTAATTTTAGCTACATTTAGGGAATGATATTGTTCCGTGTATTTTAACATGTCACAGATAAACATTTAAATGTTTTTCATTATGAAGGTCAAACAAACAACTTACTCAAGACGTATTCTGGAAACTTATTCAGTGTAAGTGTCCTGCAATTATCACTTGTGGCCACAGTTCAAATATCTTAAAGCTGTGTTCTGGTTGCAAGTCATGTAAACATAGAGAAACTGACAAATGGTTATAATTTCACCACTTACTAATTGATCAGCAACTGAAAAGACAATGGTCTTTGAGAAATCGGACCAAAATCTAAGATAATATAACACATTTGATGACGTGTTAGCTAATCGTAGGCCACAGCTAACGTTAGCATTAAACCACTTCCTAGCCAGCATTTCTGTTAGATTGCATCACATGTGTTTCACTTTCAGGCTTAAAGATTAGTGTTGATATTTGGGTATCAATTAGGCTTTTCCTATCATACCCTGGAACACTATCAAACTCTACATTTTAGCTAGGATGTGGCTGAATGCTAGCGTTAGCTAATCGTTTATGAGATATGTAGTCTTAGAAACGTGACTCAGTGTTCCTCCAGATTTTCATTCACCTTACCTCACCTTTCAGTTACTCATCAATTGGAAAGCGGCAATAGCATAGCATTTTCCCAGCATTCAATATTCCCGCCCTGAGCCTGACGTCAGAGGAAAATGAGCACGAGGTGAATATGGTCTGTTCCGAGCGCACAACCATGAGTGGTAAAATCTTCTCATCATGTTGCTCACAAGAAAGGAAATATGTATACGTCCCGATTTGTGCAAGTATTTCTTTAAGAAAACCTTTCAATCGCATACACTCTTGCAACTTTATGTGAGGGATTCTTCGTGGCAGCATCAAAACAGACACTGCGGCACCCCCTCAGCCAGGCCTTCAGGTGCTGTAGCTGATCAGGTCAGTGGGCATCAGTTAAACACTGTGGTTGCACTGTGTGTATAACTGTGAATATGAAGCGGAGCATTTCTGAAAAGGTTATATATGCTCACTGAACCCGGCCAGCATGTTAAGTCAGAAAAAATTAAGCCTCTCTGTAAATTATACCTCCCTTTGTCACCCTGTGAAATGTGAAAAGGTTGCTGATGGTCACTGAGCATTTATTTTCAGTTCATCATCATTACTTTTAGCTAGTTGGTAACAAAGGGCAGCATGGGGTGAAACCATTTCAGCTCTCACCTGCTGCCATAACACAGAAGTTGTATTCTGAAACCAATTCCCTGTATGTTTAAAAGTAAAACATCTGCTGGTCCAAATGACATCCTCTGCAATATTCTTATTTTGTATGCAAATGTCTTTAGATAGCTAATAAGGCTGGTGCTATTCCATCATCAGTTTTACTTTCAAGCCAGCCATCAGAGTATTCAGATATTTCAAATGGCGGATAATTCATTTTGGAAGGACTTCCTCCTTTTGAAAAGTTCATGAAAGCATATCTTGGCAGAGACATTCGTGACAGATTTCCACAATGCATGGGACTTGGAACTGAAAGAAAAGGACGGCAGACATTTTCAGCTGGGTTTACTTTGTCCTCTGTTGATGACAGCTGCGCTCGGGGCTTTTATTTTTATTTACGTTCTTTACAACATATTGTACAGAGTCATCGAAAGTCGTTAGTGCTCTGGAATTATCGTCAAGCATTAAAATAAATGTAAAAAAAAAAAAAAAAGACGTAAGAAGCTCCAGTCATTTCAAAAGAAGGAATGTTACTGTGCAAAACTATATTCAGTTCATGATACATACAAAACACTTTTTAAAAGGCGGTTTTAATGCAGTGTCTTATGTCAGGTGTCTGTGTGGCTTTGCGGAAACAAAAAAACAAAACATTCTAACTGATCCATGCGACTGGATAGTTAAACAGCGACTAGTGAAACAGATCTCCAGTTACAAAGACGTGGATTTTTTTTTTAGCACCTCCATTTCCGTTATGAATTTTAAAGGAACATTCAAGTCTACTATCCACCCTGCATATCAAGCACGCGGATCGCAATCCATCTTTGGCTCAGGGTTAGAGGAGGGAGCACCTTTAAAAAGAAAGCTCTGGGGGGGAGAGCAGGCTCTATCTGTGGTGATACATATGGATTTTTGGCTTGGCTTAACACGCCAGATAAGTCTCTTCGTCCCAAAGCTATCTCCCACAGCAAGCGCCTTCCTCCCCCTTTTTTCTCTCCCCGGCCACATCTCGCCGAATATCAGGCTAACCGAACCCTTATCCGCCCCTCATCTCCTTCTCTGACACCGCCTCGGTTTAATTTCCCTTCGTCTCGGAATAAAAACGCGCACCGAAGGGACAGCCACACAGTACCATCAATAACACAAAAAGGTCAGAAATATAATGACATGTTCCATCGGATGCGACTACATTTCTTCCCTGCCTCGGTAAACATGTTCTTACATGTGTACGCATGTAAAAAAATGTCTCAGAAAAACATTATTTGCTTTACTTAGGGTGATATACAGTTGTTGGTTGTTTTTTTTTTTGCTTTATATCAAATCTCATTTTTAACAAGACACACATATACATAAAACACGCGTCGTATTTGCGACCGGAAGAGAGCTAGCTGGATTATAAGTTTCTGTTTGGCGTCCTCAGTGAGAACTCAAGGCGGATTTCTGCCCATGTGTTCGCTTCCGCCACCAGTGAGGGGCAGAGGAGAGCATTTTGGCATTCGAACCAGCAGAAAAAAAAAGACAGTAAAGGGTCGGAGGATGGAGGGCTGGCAGGGGACGTGCCTCCGGGGGGAGGCGGCGTTTTGAAGAGCAAGCGAGAGGGCGTTCGTCGATCACCGGGCAAAACCGAGGGAGGGGAGAATGTCCGTCACCGAGTTCGAAAGAGAGAGGGGGAAGGACAAGGAGGAGGAGGAGGAGGAGAAGACGAAGAAGGAGGGAGGACAGAAGAGAGAGGAGAGAGGAGCAGAGCATTGAGCTGTAGGCCTGGCAGTCAGATAAGGAGAGGCTTAAAGAGGGGAGTGGATTGTGTATAGGCCTTTTCTGTGGGGGAATAATGCAGTGCCGAGTCACCAGACGACAGGAAGGAGGAAGAGATAAAGGATAAGGAAAGACTTAAGGACAGAGAGAACGAAACAGGGCTTTGGAGAGAGAAGATGAATCCCATGATGGGCGCAGAGATGAAGAGTGAATAACAGGAGAGGAGATAGCAGAGGAGGGACAGAGGGAGATGCAGGGAGAGATATCTGGTTGCCAGCACGTGCTAAAATAATTAGCCCTGGGTTGGTGTGGAGAAACGTGCGGGCGGATTAACTGGACCTAAAATAACTCTTGAGAGCGCAGAAGCTGCACTTCTTCCTGGTAAACCCTTCTGTCGGACTCCTGAGAGCGTCCGCCAGCCCCTCGGGGGCCGTGACGTCATTCCAGGTTGTCGGTCGCCGGCCGTCGAGTCGACAGCGGACAGCCTCGTGGCGCAAACAGAAACAGCGGGCGCCCCACACACCCGCCCCTTTCTCTTCCTCGCCTCCCCCTGCCCCTCCCCCCGTAGGCTGAAAAATGTGCAGCTGTTACAGTAAGCCCGCACGCTCTTATAGGGCCAGAAATAGCCCCCTTTAGCCGGGGCAGGGACACGGCGACAACCTCCATTAGCTCAAATGTGAGAGGATTGAATCACCCCGAGCTCGAGGGCTTGAACCTCTATCTACGCCGGCTGAGAGCAGGAATCATATTTCTCTCCCACTATCACTCTCCTCTCCTTCTCTGTCTCTCTTTTTCTCCAGCTGAAGTCCAGAGTGCACTCGCAGCTCCGCTCAGTGTGGGTGATTGAGTCGTAAACACTAAGGGGGAAGATTCAGGGGGGGCTAAACACAGAGGGATGTCTTTCGGGTTCCTCTTAAGGATGTTATGTGTGTAGTTAGGCCCTAAACAGTTTTACAGTTTGCCCAATGAGCGCATACGGGGGTCTCTCCGGTGAGACGTTGTAAAAATTATTTGACACTATTGCCGCTGATATAGTGGGACTACTCTTACGGCCAGTGCTGCCTTGAAAGAGTAGAGATAATGGGAAATAATGGGGGTCGCATCAGGCTGGGCAGTAAAGGAGGGAGCAGACTAGAGGAGTGGAGGCAGTCATGGAGAAGTCAGACCTTTATCTATAGGAGAAAGAACAGGAAGAGAAGAGGGAAGGGAAGTGAGAGAAGAAGAGGATAGAGCGGTTAGCATATAAATCACTTCTGTAATCTGAATTAACAAGAAAGTCAGGAAATTCACAGGGACAGAGGGAGAAATGGGACAGGAGAGGAAAAAGAATGAAGATCAGTGTGAAGGGACAAAGTTAGAGTTTGACACGGCGCCGCCGAAAAAAAGCAAATTGGCTTGTCCCCGTAGCTTGGGATTTGGTGATGCGTATCGGACGCACTTGGAGAAAGCTTTCTTCTTTTTTTTTTTTTTTCCCGGTGGATAGGATCACAATGAAGGGAACCAGAAAGGCAAAACCCGGGGAGCAGCTTTTTTAGATTTTGTTATCAAACCCAGCCGTCTTAGGGTCTCGCTTCAAATGGCATATCTTATGACCTGACAAAAGCGCTCAGGGTGCCGGCTGGTGTAAGAGATTATCACGGCATCTTAGATCTCGGCCCGTATAGCTGTGTCTACAGTATTCAGCCTGTGACAAGAGCAGATACGATTGGACTCATTTATTCAGGGACTCAGGTTGGCGTTGTGGTGGGCGTAAAGTTGGTTTGTGGTTTAACTCTCCTGCTGTCTCCTCTATGGACTTCCCACGATTTTATCCTCGGCGGCTCCCCCTCCCTCCCCTCCCTACTGGTCTGTTATTTGAAGGTGAGCCGGTTGGCGAGCTGGGAGAGGAAGCCAAGCGGTTTGGACCTCCTTGTCCCTCCCTCGCCGCCGGGCTTCTCCTCCCCATTCGTGCGGGTCAGCTCCAGCTCGATGGTCATCAGCACCCGCCCAGAGCCGTCCTCCCCTCCTCCCCCCTCCTTCTCTGTCTTTCTGACTACGGTTCGCTGCAGCTGCTGCTTGGGCTGGGCCTTCGCCACCGCCTGGCGAACGGGCTGGAGCAGCCGGCCGGCGAGCCCGCCCCAGCCCCTCCCCGTATCCTATTTCTTATCCTTGCGTGACTCCTGCTTCTTCTTTTCCGAGGCGGCCGCCTTCACCTTGGAGGGGTCGGCGGGAGGCACGGGGCCCTGTGGCGGAGGAGGGAGAGGGGGTCGGGGGGAGAACAGGGGAGGAGAGTCACTTCAGGAGGAAAGGAGCGTGAGGGTGATAGAGAGAGGAGGAGGAGGAGGAAGGTAGGAGAGGTGAGACTGGTGCATTAGAGATGAGAGGATGAGAGATGGGGTTAAGCAGGACGGTGGAGCTGTGTGAAGAGGAGAGAAAAACAACATTTAGGAGGAAGAGGAGGAGGAGGAGGTGAGAGTCAGACATACAGAAAGAGAGAGAGGGGTGAGGAGGTAGAGAGACAGTCCTTTTAGGGGAGGGGGTAGCAAGTGAGAGGGGGCGGTGTCC
Source organism: Acanthopagrus latus (assembly GCF_904848185.1). Lineage (NCBI taxonomy): Eukaryota > Metazoa > Chordata > Actinopteri > Spariformes > Sparidae > Acanthopagrus > Acanthopagrus latus. The sequence continues at coordinate 10,811,099 of NC_051059.1, read as the reverse complement.
AGAGCTGTAAGGGGGTGACAAAACAGGTAACCATGCGTTAGGATGGGACACAGTGGCAGGCAGGATCCATACACCTGTGACAACTGAGTGACAATTGATCATCACACACACACGCACACAAGCGTGCACACACACACACACACACACACACACTACCACCTATCAAATCCACACTCAAAACAAGAAAAGCAAGAAAATCACCAAAGTAATTACTAAAAACTGCAAACTGCTGCAACTGTTGCCTTGTTAGCTCAGTTAGCCGTGCAGCTAGTGGTCCAGACTGTGAGCTTGGAACACCAGAGCAGTTTCGGTGCTTGGTTTGTAGATATCTCTTTAACATAATATGTAGAAGCTATAGCGACAAAATGGTTATGTCTGTTGAACTACAATACTACGTGTTGCACTTTCAAATTGGATCATGTTGTAGATGAAATAGTTCTTGTTGTCATGTTCATCACTATCAAAAGTTATTTTTGGATCTCTTATTTATAGCCTCCCTCTTAAATACACAGTCGAATCCGCACGCCAACCAGTTAGCTTCGCTTCTACCGTGAATATAGGCATAGATTATGCAAATGTATAACGTGGTGACACTGTGTCACAGAGTCACGGAATTAAACGTGGGACAACTAACGAGACGTTTTCTGCGGCAGACAGGTGCTTCTGTCGGAGCAGACTTTTTAACTTTCAATACCCAATTCTAATTTATGCACCGTTTTAATGAAAATACATCCGTGTCAAACGATATAACTGTCACTGCCCACACACTGCCCTCCTTCCTGTCCAGGCGTCCTTCACGTTGGTATGGATGTCAAATGAAAACAACCATTAGAAGGCGACGCCACGCCGCTCGAGGTCTCACACAGGCCTCCACTTTATCTTTGCCGCGGTCCAATCTCCTCCCTGTTCTGTAGGAACTGTTTGTCTCTGTGCCCGGGGGGGAAGTAAGATCATACAGATGTTTAAAACATCTCACCAACTATTAACCTCTCCACAAAAATCTCTGCTGTCTTTTAAACTTCTTGTTCTTGTCTCACTTGAACAATTGTCCACACTGCTACATTGACACCCCCCCCAAGGCTCAGTCTGTATTCATATGGACACGTAACGTAGAGCATAAATGAGCCTTTACATGCACGAAAACCCATATAACCCACTGATATAATGCACTGAAGTCAAGGAAAAAAAGCGGCAGAGCATAATACATGTAGGTCTCCTGCAACTAAATCATCTCAATGACTATACTTCAGTACGTACTTCACAGTGGAATAAGGCCATTAAAAAAGGCGGCGAAAACAAGGATTCTACGTAACCAAGATAATTTAACACCACACAAAAAATTCACGACCTCCTTTGAATTATTAAAAGCTTCTCTTGCTTTTAGGTTTACTTTTCAATCCCTCAGATTCAGTGTCACACTAATGGTTATGCTGTTGTTATTCAGATTCCGCTCGTTTTTTGTTTTTTTTTCCTTCTGTTTCTTTTCCGTCTCCTGTCTTTGTGGATAACTTTTCTCCATGCATAGACTAAATGCAGCATCTTGTCGGGACTGTTGAAAATAAGATGATGCGTCTCAAGGGGCTTTTCCTGCTGACAGTTAAAATCTGTTCCAAACTTCTGCCTCTCAAACCAAATTTAGTTAGACGCCAACTTGCAAGTGCCGACTGTCCTGCAGATCGAATCATGAATGCATACTGGGTATCTAACACATTTAGACGTCGAGGGTTACACTAAAAACTAAATGAAAATGAATAAAGCTGAATTATTTAAGGGCCAGCCGCACTTCAAGGCATGCAGTGAGAGAGATATTTATTTTAAAATCATATAACGGGGCAATTAAATGAATAATTAAACCTTATAGAGGAACGGGGAAACAAGCTGTAGATCTTCTGGAGCATGTGGATGTAGTCGTGTGGTCAGGGGGCGGGATCTGCTCGGCTGCCCGCGTGATATTTTTAAGCAAAGGCCAGATATCAGCTGCAAATATTCCTCTAACTAGTTTATGTAATTCAGCCATTCACTCCCACTCATTCTGTATATTGTCTGTGCAGTGTCTAAAAACATCTCCGAGGAGAAAAAAATCTATAAAAGGAAGAGGAGGGAGGAGGAAGAGGGAAGTAAAGTGAGGCTTCAGTTGAGTATAACAAATCCATCAGGAAGGACTGGACAGAGTGGAGATAAGGTCAAGGTAACACTTAACTTTACAATTGCTGTATTCCAGTGCATTAACCTGTGCGTTAACCTATGGAAAAGCATCACAAGTGCACGATAATGCTCTGATGGAGCTTAATGAATGTTCAGCCATACATTATGTAATGGTTTCTCTCGACACTGTGTACTTTTCTTCCACAGGTTGAACCACAGGCCAGCACACTGTTGTAAGGTGTTACCGAGGACAGGCAGAGTGAATGACTGAGCACGCTGGATCGGAGTTTCAGAGAGCGGAATACTTCCCCTCTAATACATCAAGGTAGTCAACAGCGGAAAGCACACCAGGGGCTGCTTCTACCCACTGAAGCTTCGACTAATAATACCCCACTGATTGCATTAGAAAATGTATCATCTTTAATTATGCTCGGTGCAAAAGCAGCACGCACTCTGATGAGACAGCAATCGAGGCGTACACCGCGGCTTCCATCCGGCTCGACGGGGCAGCTGTACAGCCCATCCGGTGTCATTACCTTCGATCATACTTACATTGTCTCATACATCACTGCATTGTTTACCATTATGCATCCCACGGTAGGCTCCCCTTTTTTTTTTTTGGTGCACTGTATTGCAGAGCACCCACGCTAATGACAGGGCTGCCTCGTAAACACACTCGAGCCTGCTTAGGCAGCATGCAGAACCACCCTCGTTACAGGGGCTGCACACACTTCAAAGGAAATGTGGGTACAGTGGCAAAATAGGAGGGACGGGTGGGGAGGCAGATAGGTGGGTAAAGTGGCTGCGTCCCCGGCTGCATACTAAAGAGAGAGAGAGAGAGAAAGAGAGAGAGAGAGAGAGAGAGACGGTGACAGGCGAGGAGGGGAGATTGAGAGGTAGATGAGGAGTGAGAGGTAGTGATTTCCTGTCCAGAACCGAAGCTGATCAGAACCCAGAAGACCTGAGGAGGAAGAGGAGAGAAACTGGAGAGGGATGGAGGGAGGGATGGACGGGGGGAGGGAGGGAGGGAGTGAAGAAGGTGAGGGAGGGTGGACAGAGGGAGTAAAAAATAAAGGGGGTGTAGGAAAGAGGGGAATTACAGACAGATAGATGCTTCTCATGGTTAGCGAGGAAGTCAAAGGCGCGGAGAGGTGGGGAAGGAGAGGAGGAGGAGGAGGAGGAGGAGGTTGAGCAACAGAGGAGAGGGAGACAGGGGACTGGATAAAAGGAATGTGAATGAGAAAGAGAGAGAGGGACGGAGTGAAGTGAAGTAAAGTGAAGTGAGAGAGGGAGGCAATTGGGGGATGGAAAGAAGAAGAATTGGTGGGGTGTGTGTGTGTGTGTGAGCGTGGATCAATACCGAGTGCACTCAATTATCATTCCAGTACAGTATGTGTGTTCGTTCCTGTGAGCCTTCTTGTGTGTGTGTGTGTGTGTGTGTGTGTGTGTGTGTGTGTGTGTGCGTGTGGCTGCTCCCACAACTCCACCTAATGGGGAGTAGCACACACCACAGGGTTCCTTTGTCTCTCTGTCTCACTCACTCCCCCGTTCGCTCCCTCACCCGCAGCCTTTTGGAGATTTGTAGTGCAAGCCCAGCAAACAGAAAGTAAGGAAGATGGCGAGGCTGATACAAAATTGTGTTGTGTCAGCAGAGCCGCCTAATAAGGGCTATTTGATCAAACAACCACTTATGAGCGCGCTATAAAATCCCGCGGGTCCTCTGTGTGTGGCGTAGCTTCAAGAGATGAATCAGCTCTGAGGAAAAATAATAAATACAAATAAAAAAAATAAATGAAAAAGAGGGGAGTGTGAGCTCAGATGGAGGAGCTGTTTTTTTTTTCACTGTATATTTCTTTCCCAAGCCAAGGCTTGCAGGGGAGTAACTGTAAATGACAACATTGTCAAATATTTCAGTGTCCTTTTGGCGGCGAGTTATTTATTCATATATGCACTGTCACCCGCCGCAGGCACTTGAGAGCAACCGACTGCAGCTCAAGAGCAACCTGACAATCATACGACAGCAGAAAGGAAAGGAGAAGACAGAGGGAGGAAGAGGGGCTCGGGGGAGATCAGAATGAGCGCCCTCGTTTGAGGTGGGAGGAAGTGTCGGCCCTCGCTGCCGTCGCACCGTGGCGTTTGAGCCACGGGGGGCAAGATGGCGCACCCCTAACCAGAGGCGGGCGCCCACAGTCGTCGCCTCCGCCTCGTCTTCACATTAGCTTAAACCTGCGGCGAAATGACTCGCTGTCACAATGGCACCTTTGATCTTCCACCTCTGATATCGCCGCGCGTCTCTCATTCAAACGCTGATGTCTGATTCAGGAGGAACGCCTTGAACTCAAGTCCCTTGACTTCACTTTTTGTTTTTTTTCCAATTATCAGCATGCAAGGCGTACAGACGATTACAATATACCCCCGCAACCATCCAGCCCCCGCATTACCATGGAGTAATCAAACAGAACTTGCCCTGGTGGCTTGTATTCACAAAAGAATACAAGCCACTGAAATGTCTGATTAATCCACCACTTGAGGCTATCACACTCCCATGAGGGAGGGAGGGGGGGAAAAAAAAATACCCCAAATCCTTGGCGTGCAGCAGTGTAAAACCACTGATAACAGCCCAGACCATAATAGCGCAAGTGATTATCATTTGACTCCCAGTGAGCGAAATCAGCAGCTCCTGTCCATTTACCAACCGTGAGCAAATCACAGGCTCCATTCAATACAGCAATAGCATTAGGGCCGTGACATGGCCTCGGCCATTTCACAGTCGCTGGTTTGATTTTTGCCCTGTGGCTGTTTACTTGCTCTGTGCTGTTTGGCCCCCCTGTGGGCACTGAAGGAGGGGTGAGGACCAGAAGAAAGAGAGAGGAAGAAAGGCAGGGGCTTGAAAGCACCTCAAACGCTGAGATGGCACTAGAATTTCAACAGCATGAACACTGTTATTAGTGTTTGCCGGGCTCAGTTTGAATGACATGTTATTTTGTTGTTGATATGTTGCTGCGAGGAGGAGCCGGCTAAGTGTGCGGACGTATCGGAGCTGTTTGGACCGGCATTGGGGGAATGCGATTATGAAACTGTGCCGTTATGCACTGTCATGTCGGATGTGTGCTATTGTGCAGCTGCTCTTCCGCAGAATGGATGAATATTCCTTCTGACAACACGTTGCTTGAGCCGAACAAACACTCAAACACTGAATGCTATTATAACCGCTCCAAAAGGATGTCATCTTAATATTTAGCGCCTGACTATGGCAGCAAATTGAGCTGTTGCATTTAGGTGTTGTCAATTGGATGTGTACATGTAACGCAAAGTGTGAGAAAAAGAAGAAGAGGGTGAGGTGGAAGAAGAGGGGGTGTGGAGGGAGGAGAGGAGGGAACTTGCCTGTCTCTGCTGTGATCCCTCTTTCTTTTTCTTGCCATGTTTGCTGGAGGGAACAAAAGAAAGACAATGTCAGGATGTCGAATCTATCTCTCCCTCCAGTGGTCAGAGGGCAGCATTGCCTGGCAGCCATCATAAAGAGTACATCAACTTAATCTACCGGCCCTGTCTCACACACAGCCCCCAGGTGCTAGATGTGTAAAGATCTCATAAGATTGGATAGGCAGAAGCAAGATGATAGATCCATCATCTTCATGATCTAGTGGATTATCCACTCAGAGGCTTTCGCTCCACCACTTTTAATCATCTTGCTTTGGACCTATGCAGTACTGTTTTGTTTTTTTTTTTTAGATTTAATCAAATTGAGAGATCATTATCGGTCTCTTTCCAGCAGACTAATTTCAAATCTAAGCCTTGAACATCTAACCAAATCATGGCATGGCAGCTATGCCAGCTTGGCCACGCAGGTGTCGATGCCAGGGATGGGCTCCGGCTTCTGCTCCAATCCCTGGCACAGACCTGACTGGCAGAGCGCCGCCGGCCACAGGCCGGTCACTGACCTGACACTGAGGCTGAAGACGCGGCGCGCCACCAGGAACCTCATCAGGTAGTAGATGACCACAATGAGCACCAGCAGGCCGAGCACCACCCCGATGATGGCTCCTGTGATCACACCAGCCTGGATGGGCACTGAAAAAGGAGAAGACGAGTGTTGAATACAGTAAGGGGAAAACGGTGCCGAGAACGTGAAGATAAAAGGAGGGAATAAAAACAAAGCAAGTGACAGAGAGAGGTTTGGAGTGTTCAGAAGAAAAAAGGCGGCAATGAAGAAAGAGAAACCAATAGAGTGTTGAGTGGGAGAGAGAAAGATGTTGTCATAGGAAAAGGGGAAACTGAGGGGGAAAAGAAAGCAAAGAGACAAAGCTGGAAGGAGAGGGAATGAGAGATTAAAGTAGAGTAGGAAAGGTAAAATAAAGGTTGAATGAAAGATGAAGAATACAAGTGCAGTAGTGGCAGAGGAGGAGAGATAAGGTAGAATAAAGGTGAGAGCAGGGTAGAGTCGCGGGGGGGGGACAGTACAGAGGAAGACGAGGGAAAAGGGGAAAGAGCAGAGAGACGTGAGGAGAAGTGGAGGAGGCGGAGGAGAAAAGGAGCGAAAGGGAGGCAGTGATAGCGATCTCAAATAGAGAGAGAGATAAAATTGTAATTGATTTCATTTAACGGGGAGGTGCGAGGAATTCTAAACGAGGCAGCGCGACGACTGGTCTGAACACAGAACTCGCTCTCTGTCTGATGCGCAGCGCAAATTGAGATTAATTTCAGAGTTTGGAATGATTATAACAACAATTGAGAACAGTTGGCCTCTGACGAAAAAAGAATCACCAAAATATGGCCATATGGGCTCAGTGGAAAGCTAATGAGCAGACACAGATGTAAGACAATGCAGGCATTAGACTTTACATACGGGGGAATTTGATTTAACTGAGAAACCCCCCCACAGGACTCCCTGTTCTCCCCTCCGTCTCACCCTTCTCAAAGACCAGCAGGCGGACGCTGGAGGGCCGGCCCACTATGTCAGGGGGGTTCTTGGCGTCGCAGGTGAAGGTGCCGTTGTCGTTGAAGTCCAGGTTCTTGAGCAGGATGGAGCCGTCACGGCGGCCAGGGTTCCCCACAAACTCCAGCCGGTCCCTGAATGGGCCCTTGTTGTCGACATAGGGGGCCCCACCGGTGTAGTGGAAGATCTGTAAAGAAGACAGAGAACATTGGACCGCTTGTTTTATGGTTCTTCTACAGTATTTGCATTTGTATTGCTTTTTTTGTGAAAGCCGATTGCTTGTTGCACCCTGTGGTGGTTAAAGTTGCATTCATATTTTATCATCATGTACAGGATCGTTACAAAAGTCTAGTCTACACAAGCAAGTAGAGCTGGTATCAAACTAAAGTGCCTTTCATAGTACTGATGAAGATCTCTCTATAGCACTGATTATTAAAACCTGTCAGTTACAAAAGTTTGAAGTCAAATCTGGCTCTGTTTGTACTTTTACTACTTGTTTTTTGACCAGATAGTTATTGATTTAAACCGGATCTTTGGTGGGTTTTGGAGGTCTTAGAGGTAAACTCCCTACAAAGTTGACATGGCAAAGTTGCTTATTTAGACGTGGTTCAGGGAAACGTTTAGAGTCTCATCTGTGCACAATTGGCTCTTTAAGATCTGTTTTGGGCTCTGAGAACTCCTGAGGAAAACTGTCTGAAGTTTTAGCTGTTAAATGCTAGGTGGTGGTTCCTATCTTTCTGCCTTTCGATCTTGGGTGCATGGTGGGCATTTTATGTGTTTTTCTCACCTTTTGATGCCAGACCAACACTACTAAATCACTAAAAGTGAAACAAAACAATGAGCTGAAAGGTCCTAAAGCACGTCCTACAGCTTCATATGGAGGGAAACAACAGGTCAGGTGCCAAGTACACATTACACTCAATGATTGTACATAAATGTGGGCCGGCAAAATTAACGCATCATCACAAATTTCACTAATGGCCTTTTTTGACGATTTCTTCTGAAGATTTATGCTCACGTTATGATCCGCGGTCCGCCCATTAACTGGGGGAAATCAGGAAGCGATGCTGCTGTAATTTTGTGGATGGCAGCAGAAACAAACCTCCTTGAGCAGAAATGGATAAAGAAAAGCATTTTGTGAATGGCAAGTCCAAGTATACATGTTAGTATATAGGACATGCCCCAAACTAACAATTCACATCAAAAAGTGAATGTCAAATGAGTTCATTTTTCTGAGAAGTTTGGTCTAAATTAGTAATTCGATACTATGGTGGGTGTATTGTTGGTACTCTTGCAAGATGGCAGCACTTGCATCTGGGATATTTTGGATTCATTTTCATACAGTGGGAGGAACTAAAGTCGTGTCGTCCATCCTTAAATAGATCAGTGACAACACTCCATGGATCCAATGTTGATAAATAACACTGTTTGGTTCATTTAATCAAAATTTTGCCAATCACAGCCTTTTTTTTTTAATTCAAAGTTCCCGTGTGGCTGCTTGTGTTAAGACACCATTTATTTACCTCCAGATGTTCTGTCCGTTTGCTGGCTGGTTGGTTTGTTGGCAGGATTACATTAAAACTACCAAACAGATTCACTCAAAACTTGGATGGAGGATCTCAGCCCAGAATAGACCTCATTAACTTTTGGTGTGGATCAGGATACAGGAACAGATCCAGGAATTTTCCTATTTAACATTGCATTTGTCAGCATTTCTGTAGAGAATAATGCATCGAACAATCAGACACATTTAGGTGGCTGGTCTCTATTAGTGGGTAGAAGCTGATGCCGATCCTGGATCTGGTTTGGCAGTTAGGGGTGGTTTTAAATTCAGAGTAACATAGGGTTGTCGAGTTTGATACTAGATTAGGCTTGGCAGAATTAAAGGGGGAAATTCTGAACGATATCCAGCCCCACAAAAGTCCTCTAAAACGGCAGACGACAGCCAAACTAAAAGCTAATTGATTTCAGGGGGAGCCTTAATGGGCACTGGGGCACAATTGGGCTAAGCAGGGGTGAGCACTAATGCTTTCACGAGGTCAAGGTCAAATTTGGTTGAAATTGTGGTAAACAATGACTTTACAGTCGGCTAATTGATGTTTTGGGGCCCGTGGAACACAAATGAAAGCCATCCATGAATTCTGCACACCCCTCTACATGGCACGATCCCACGAGGAGCCAAATGCAACCTTTAAAAAGGACGACTGCGCCATGACAACAGACAGACGTATGAAACTGTAAATCTGCCCGGGCTTGTGAAGAAATGAGCGACAGAAGATAAGTAGAAAAAAAAAAAAAAAAAGAGAAGAGGAATCTAGTTTCAAAGTGAGGGCACCGCAAGAGACGGATGAGAGCGAGGGAGGTGAGGGGAGGAGATAATGAGAGAGGAGGGGAGGCACAAAGGAGGAAGGGCCAGGGAGGAGGAGATTAAGGGAGGTGGACAGAGGGAGGCGCAGTCAGGACGGGCAGATAGAGAGATTAGAGAGATGGCAGAATGATAAGGGCAGGGAGAGTGAAATTAAAGAGCAGCGGGCAGCGAGGCAGCGGGAGGAGTGGGGAGATTAGGAGAGAAAGTTTCTGTGCGCTTGTTGTCTCCTTTTTTTAAAGTCTATACATGAATACTGCACTTAAGTGTGTGTGATGACATTTTAGATATTCGCAGTCATGTGTCGGCCAGATTAAACCAGGATTCCTTTTTTTGGCGATCTAAAGTGTCAAGAAAAATGCATCATGAAAACTTGTGAAATTTTTTTCTCGATCCAGTCCGAAAAAAAGATCAGCCGTGTTTAAATCCCAAGGTCATGATATCGAAGCTGCACAAACCGGATTCACAAGTGTCCTCACACTGATCAGATGACTTTTTGTAAAATAGTTTCAAGGGGCTTCTCTCGCCACAAATCACGCCATGTGACATCAGCACGTCACCCCCTCCTCTGAGTTAGTTTTCGTCCCTCCTCGTGCCTGGTAGGGGCGGGGGGGCGGCGAAAACCAAAAAAAAAAAAAGTCTTTTGGCAGAAGAGGTAGCCATTGTTGGCGAGTCGGCAGCCCAGTTCCAAACAGATCCCGACACACTCTCACTCCGGACAGAGTGCGACTGTGTGGAGTCATACTCGCCGCAGTCTTATCTTCACTATCAGCAGATCAGGTCCCTCTACACCAGCTCGCTAACGGAAAGTGAAAGTGGGTAGGGGGAGTGTGCAGGGGCCAGCTCAGAACTGGGAGTTAATTTCTGTTGCTACGAAACACATTTCTGTATTTCCTTCTTAAAGCCGCTACAAGGAACATTCAAATAGAGCTGTACTGCTGAACGACAGAACAGCTATTTTCCTCAAGCTGTGAGACTCTTTAACTCCTCAGCACTCCGCTTCCATAGGAAACAACTGTAGCTGTATGACTCATCCTTCCGAGATGAGCTGGAACCAAAGCCGGAGACAGAATTTGAGAATAACTACACTTACAGTGAAGAAATAGCCACTCCTCATTTGCTTACGTAGGTAATACAGAGCAATCTGTATCACATGAGACTGTTTCATCACCAGTTAAACACTTGTTGCACCCTCGTTTAATGTTTATCTGAAGTTCCTTGAATGTAAAGAAAGGTTAATGTCAAGAAGAAGCACATAACATCAGAATTTAATTTCAGAAAACAGAGAGACAAAATTATTTGGCACTTTAGCTGCTGGATTCAAAACACCATCTTCACCAACTTATCACCCACTATGCAGTTTGGTGCTGGACAGGTCGTGTACAGTCGATTCATCCAAGCTTATTTACCACAAACAGCTGCCTGCTGCAGCTGAAAATGATGCCGATGAGGTTATGTGAGTTTTGGGTTGGAAAACAACCAAAACAATGAGCTTAAAGAAGAACTTTTTTAAGAGCCGACATTAAGTTTGCACCGTGACAATCTCATCAAGTGCAGCTTTAATGTTGATGTGACTAATGTTGAAGTCTTTATAGAGATTTACTGATTACTTTGTGACAGGAAATTTGACAGGGAGGCACATTTTCTTCACAGGATGACGACATAATGGGATGTTAGTGCGCCCGTCTGTGTGTGTGTGTCTCTGTGTGTGTGTCTTACAGAGATGGAGTCCCGGGAGCCATCGGGCCTGTAGGTCCAGGAGAAGGTGACGTCCTCGGAGGTCCAGCGCCAGGAGAAGAAAGAGCAGGACAGCCGGATGTCGGAGCCGACCAGGGCGTGACGCTCCCAGCCGGTGTAAATCACTATGGCCTGGGACTGCTCAGGCACTGGGAGACACAAAGCACGGCACGGTTCACTTAGAAACGTAACCATTAAACTATTACAGGAGCTCAGCCTGATTCTGATTTAATGTTGCCTTAAAAACTATATTTACTACAAAGTCTGATAACTTGCTGTGTCAAAATTGCAACCCTCGTAAAGCAAAACAGCAAAAAGTTTGCTACATGATTTGACAGAAAAATATGCCTGTCTTCATATATCCTTGTTTACTTATACGTATATTCTTACACCTGACATAAATACACTTTACTGAATGGAATTTCTCTTAAATCACTGCAATCCTGAACATTTGTCAACCCCTATACTGTCACCCCAAAAAATACAAAGCATCACTCAGATTATCCGTTCTTAGTCTTCTCCTTGGAATCAGTAAAACATACATCCAAATACTTTGGTATGCACCGCAGACCCACCAGTAAACTGCACATTTAGAGCTGTCAGAGCCCCCATTGACTCAAACATGCACTGAGTAAATATTTGGATTATTACTGGAGTATTGGTGCTCGTCTCCAAAAGTCAAAGGGGAACATCATTTTCTCCATTAATATGGATTATGTTGGCTAAATCATGAGCACTGTTTATGCTCGAATAATATTTAATGATCGATGTTAATTTGGTTTTGGCTGCAAAATCAATATTTTACTTCCCTCGAAAATGCACTCAGCATCTCAAACAACCAGCAGAGCGCCCGGGAGCCGCACAACCCCCACCCCGCCACTCTGACATTAGCCCTGAACAGCATCGTTTCTGTATTGTTCGCTTTCACTCACAACGTGTGTGTTTGCCACCAAGACGCCCGGTTACTCTCACAGCTTCGTTCGCGCTAATGCCCCTAAGTGATCTGGAGTTCTGAGCCTCTCTCAACACCGGGAGAGTAAAGGTTCACGGCTCTCACTGCGTGCGTCCTTGAGTGAGCGCCGTTAGAGCGGCCGGCCTCCGCAAAAACCTGTCAATGAAATCACGCCTGACATTTTTAATTAAAAGTCTGACAAAAAAAACTGCAAATATCTTGACAGGAGGGGAGCAGAGAAAAGCAGTCTGCTCGAGTGAGAAAAACTCCTGTCAAGCCGCAGTTTAAAAAAGTCACAACATCGGTGGTCTTTAAGTTTGCAAGCGTCGGGACACTTGCTTTACAAGACGAGCACAGCCTTGGCCATTCATCAAAATGCACCTACGTACGAACAATATCCTCCACGGGTCTCCTAAAGGCTTTAAATCAGATCAATAGGTAAACATTTAGATATTATACAAAATGCTTGGGTTTAGTGTTAAGCCAGTGTGGAGAGAGGCATTACATATCAATGTGAGATCAATTAACTCTCCACTCAGCCTATTGACCCTTTTTATTATCATCAAGTCCATTAGATTGCAGCTGAGCACCGCGGAAGAAAACACAAGAAAAGCTCTGCTCTTCACATCCTCATTTAACCTTTAACCCCGCATCAGAGGGAAGAGATAATTTCTACATCTCCACTATCAATAGATGGAATTCACTGTGGGGTTCTTTGAGAAAAGAAAACTGAGCAGAAGTTCAAAGAAGATTCTTTCGTTAGTTTTTTTTCTCTCTCTTTTTTTTACCTATTCCCAGGAGGACGACCGACGCCAGCGCCAAAAACGTCAGCATGGTTTCTGGCTTCCACGGAGCTCCCAAAAGACTATTGCCGCCGACAGGACCTGACAGGAGTCAGTCGAGGAAGATGTTCCACTCTGGAAGGGAGTGTGAGTGGAAGGAGGAGAGAGAAATAAAGGAGAGCGGGGATGCCAGGACAGAGGGCTTCAAAACAGGACAACAACAGAAAACCCACTGTCCCTTGGTTTATACCCAACCACACCCCTCGCTCCAGGCCCGGCCCGGCCCATTCCTCCTCTCCACACCCCCACCACCCATCCACCTCACGCACCCCTCCCCCCCCCCCAACCCCTCCTGCCATTTTTCTCCATTTCACCCCTCATCAAAACAACCCAACACACATTATCGTTTCAAGTGGGAGAAACACCAGTGAGAGAAGGCACCTGTAGCTGGTGAATGAAGTCGGTAAATGGGCAACTTGGGGGAGGATTTGCAAACATGGCGTGTGGTATCACACCACGATGAATGTAAGGTGTGAGATTGCACCCTCGCTGCGATGCGATTGAGTCGGGAGGGAACGCTAATCAACGCCTGGCTTGACGGCGTGAGCGAGGGTGTGTGTGACGGGGAATCATGACCATCTGCAGTCGCTCTGTGTGCGGTAACTGCTCATATGTAAATACTACATGGGGAGCGGCGGGAGGCCGTCTCGACCCATTTTCTGTCTGTTTACAGTGCAGGACGGAGGAGATCCTGCGGCGAGGTCATTCCAGTGCTCTCTCCTCCGTCCCCAACCCTCGCCCGTCCTTCTCCCCTCTCCGTGCACTTTCACCGGGGTCCAGCGGGCCAAAACAAAGCCGCGACTCTTTGCTCTCCGTCCTCCCTCTCTCCAGATTCCTGTCGTTTGCTGACGTCTAGCACTTGGAGACAATGGAGAGAGGGGGGGACAGGGGCTGACTGGTGTTTGCCTGTCTGTCAATGGCGCTTTCTTCCTCTCGGGCCTCTCCCTTTCTTTCTTTCTTTCCTCTCCTCCTCCCTGGACAAAGCTGCGTATTCAAAGTTGCAGCGCCCACTCCTCGCTTTTCCAGTAACACACAGACAGTGTGGGGACAGACCTGCTATATATAGTTGGGTTGATATGAGGACAAGATGCGATGCAATGAGAGAGAGACGGGGAGGAGAAAATGAGAAAAGAGCCCGCGGTGTGTCTGTGCGGACACGCTGGAGTGGGATCTCGGCAAAAGCCTCATTTTCTGAAGGCCTCATTCCATCATTTTGTCACATGTCATAAATATGCATTAATTTAGCCGCTGGCATAGTGATAGTGAATACATGCACAAATTAATGGTCTGCAGCAATCCTCGAGCTTCAGCAAACACGCAAGCTGGATTCACTTATTCTCAGCATGGAGTGTAAACCATATCAGTCTTGGTTTGACTCCTCCCACCCTCCCCCTCCTCCTCCCCCCGGGAAGGTATATATGACGAGAGCGTAAGAAGAAGAGGCACTCGACAGGGACGTCCACTTCATCCTCTCCACGTCGTTATTTCACTGAGACTATTTAACCAGCTTCCCTGCGCGAGGGGCTCGTGGCCGAGACAGTAGCAAAGCGTTTAGCGACAGCTCGACTTTTGCTTACATTTGAGACCGAGGCATAAATTCTTGCCACTTGTGATGAATCGCAACCACTCATTATTCTTAACACCTCAAATACCCTACTGACGGATCAGCCCAACAAAATGGACCATCTGCCAACTTGTTGGCGCCATCAACTGCCTAAGCTTTGGCTCGAACGTCTAAATCGCGACATCCTTAACAATTATGGCATATCCTGCCTTCAGGCCCCAGAGAAACAGGGGGATTCTTTATGAGCCTGGCAGGTGCAGAATGTGGCAAGCGCCCAAACTCGTCAGCACAGAGTGACGGCAGTGGCGGCGGTGGCTGGGCTTGGCAAGGAGAAACTGTATCACATATAGAGCGCGGGCCTCCCATTCCTTCAGCTGGCAGTGGTATAGCACGCTAATGTTGGAGGGGGAGAGCTTATCTGGAGCTAAATTATACAGAGTAGAGGTAGAGGAGAGGGGAGAGGTACCAGTGAGAAACAGAGAAAACTCTATCTGTAGAGCCATTTAGACATTTCTGCTAAATTATACATGAGTCCTCTGCTGCACTTCAGTGATATTGAGGTGGACAAGGCTTCATATCAATTGGTGTTATTAGGGAGGACTGAATACGTAAAGTACCTCAGGCTTCAGCCGGCGTGTGAATGAAACCATCTCAGCTGTCTGCCTGCATAACTCATCAAGCTTGTTTTCACGGGCTGAGACAGTGGCCTCAGTTGCATTTGTCGAGGGCATGTCAGCAGACACCCGTTGAAATTTACAGAGCATATTTTTCTTCTGATATTGTAATTTTCTTTGACGCAGAATTATTTCCAATTGGGCTGGAAAAGAAACATACCAAGCGCACATTCAATAAGACGAGGGATAATCACAGTCTGGGAAAGCGCTCTGTGCTGGCGGTGTTTGGCGCTCTTGTCAACTCCATCCATGTCTAATTTTTCTGCAGTGTTGAGTATGTTTGTCACAGCGCTGAGTGCAGCCGTGTTCACAAGGCTGGTTGGCAGATGTGCGGGGGGGGGTCTTTTTCAAAAATGTGGAGGGGCTTCTGTGAATGAAGAGATGGCACTGCTCGAGGGGTTCTCACCGGTCAAGACGGGGAAAACAGCGAAGGGACAGAGGAGATACACACCAACGGAGGCCGGTTCACACCAAGGTCATAAGACTAATGACCGTCAACAATGAACCAATGGAGTGCGCTGCAGTCTTACCCCCTTAAGCACAAGCCTCTCAGTGTGGGCCAAAGTGAAGCACTGACAAGTGGGGAACAACAACAGCCAGCGCCATCATAAACCAATCATAAAGTGGCCTCGTAAACGACTAGATCGGCTCAGAGTTTTGCTGCAGGGGCTGGATAATCAAGCGAAACATTTCCATAACCAAATAAGGCAAATGAGCCATGGCGAGCAATTGGCCAGAAAACTGTCAAAAGTTAAGGCTAGAAGGCAAGATTAAATATAAATACAGCAGCGTTGTGCCATCTAGGTTTTTCTAATAAGACTCAGGTTAAAAGCCCTGCCGACTAAAAAAAGATCAAGAGCCGGAAACCAACACAAAAGATACGACTAGAAAGCGCCTGCGCGCATTTGCTATCTTGTGCATTTAGAGCAGTGATTCTCGGCCAGGGGCGTGTATGGGATGTTCTGCGGGGAAACCTCGTGTCCCAGCTTTCATGTGGATGCCATTCAACACACATCATAAGAAGAACAATCTTGACATTGGTACCCTGCATTTAACCCATACCGAGGGAGCAGCGGGCAATATAGGGACCAACTCCAGGTCTTAGCCAGCA
This sequence comes from Acanthopagrus latus, assembly GCF_904848185.1. Classification (NCBI taxonomy): domain Eukaryota; kingdom Metazoa; phylum Chordata; class Actinopteri; order Spariformes; family Sparidae; genus Acanthopagrus; species Acanthopagrus latus. Next base: position 10,794,773 of record NC_051059.1, on the reverse strand, counting down.
TTTTAGTCAAGCGCATCGACTTGAGAAACAACCCAACGTGGATGTGAACCCCCTCATGGCATCGGCCTCCCCAGCAGCGCCCTGCACAGTCCAAAAAAAAAAAAAAAACGGCCTGAGGAATGTGACACAGACCTTAACGTGTCCATCTGCCCTCAAAATTTCTCAAGATCCTAATCCAAACAGGCATCTACGGAACAAGGAAGCCAAGTCCAATCCACGGAGGCGCCACGGAGCCCCATGGAGGCATGGAAGCAGGACCTCTGGGGGTGTCACAACTCCTGTGTCATGGCACCGGGGAGTTGGCGGAGAGTCCTTCGAGTCCTGTGTGTCACAAGGACCAGCAGCATTGCATTGTAACAAGATGATCAGTAGTTTTTTTGCTTCATGTCAGTCCACTTAATGTTGTAGCTGATCCAGGATTTTTTTTATGTCCAAGTGACAAAGACCTCCAGGAAACAGGACCTCAACCAGGGAGCCATTTTAACCAAAACTATAATTCCTTCGCTAAGGTGTTTTTTTAGGGAAGGAAACACAGTTGTGTGGTTTGGTTCACAAAGAAATATCCCACAAATAACTGGGTGGATTATTTACAAGCATTTATGGTTCCAAGAGGATGAATCCGAATCCTTGAGTGATCCCCGGTCTTTTTCATTTAGCACTTTTCCGATACTATTGTGTGTGTGTGGTGGATGTTTATCAATAACTTTATAGTGAATGTGTAACTCCTGCTGGTCTGACTGTCTGTAAGGGAGAGGACTAGTAGAGAGGCTGACCTTTCATGGCCTGCATGACCTAAATCTTGCTTGAGTGTAGTAATAGTTTTGTAGGAATATCAGTTGGTTTATATTGTCATGCAACCATCGCAACAGCAAGGAACGGATAAACAAATTCCTTGTCTTCGCGTCTCATCATCCACTTTCTCTCAGGGAGCATCAGCCAGTCCGAGATTGACTTGTACGAATTGGTTTGATGAAATGCATGCTGCGGTCACCAGACATCTGCATTTACCTCAAAGCACTGCTGTGTCCCAGTTCAACCTCACACAGCAGCTAGCACAGCTTCAGACTCTTTTGCGGTTTCATTTTTTAAAAGTTGAGGGGTTTTTTTTTTCCTATCTAAAGGCACGGACAAGTGAAGGCCTCCAAACACGAATGTGCTCTAAAGGGCATTTGAAAACGCTGTATTTTCTGATTTAACTTGGAGGTCCACTTGGCGCAGTAACGCACAACTTGTACTGGTTCAGCTGAGCTGATGAAGTGCCCCGATGACTCACACAGCGCATACAATTCTGTACTGTCTCTTATGTCGAGGACCTAAGACCTTGTTAGAGCGGCGAGCGGAGCACGGGCGAAAAAAAACTCATATAAAGGGCCCAAAAAAAGAGGGGGCCTGACATCATCAAATCCGAAAGGTTACTGGCCAACGCTCGGCGCTCCTGCTCAAGAAAAACACTATTGATATTCCGTGGGCTCCGCAGGGGACAATGGCAGGGCCTGTCTCTCCCTCTCTCCCTCATAGCCTGGCATGGCAGAGATGTCACAGAGAGCACCAAACAAATGGATGGAGGGATAGAAAGGGATGAAGGGATGGGGAGGAGGAGGTTGAGGAGGAGAACAAACGCATTGTTCTCAGGGTGGAGAAAGGGGTATTGTGAACAAGACAGATAGCTTATGTGGGAGAACGGGGTGGGGTGGGGGGAGAGAGAGGGGCACGAAAGGACAAAGAAAGGTGAAACCTGGCATTTTTTTGCTTTTGGGTCACAGTTGGAAGTGATCCATTACCCTGCTTTGGGGGGCACTTCCTAAAAAAATACAACGGGGGAAAGTTCAGCACGAAGCAGCCATCATCAGCTCGCCTTTCATCACCAGAGATCGGTTCTGGGGCAATACTTTTAAATCGCGCTCGACGCCCGGAAGCCCCCGGCCACTCCTTACCATGTAGCAACTGAGGCGCCGAGCAGGTAGGTTGGCAACTGCGGCTGGAGCTACAACTGCCCCTGCGGGACCCGGTGTGAGCGGGTGACTTGATGTGAACTAACAGCACAGCTGTTTGAACATGGGCTAGGACCTCGGTGGAGACGGAGGCCGCTGTGCTGCAATGCCCCGCAGGCATGTGGTGCACGCCAGCTGCCCCCCTCGGTAGACATCAGTGACACGTACATACATACACACACAAACACAGACGGTTAACCAGGCACGCACACACACACACACACACACACACATTTCAATACAGAGATGATAAAAAAGAAAACAAGCACATTCTCAAATGCACTGAAGAGGACACGATGAACAGACATGTTTCGGCGTGCAGACGGCACAGAGATTCACAGAGGCTTTCAAGCTCCCGCTCCACTTCCACAATCACACGTACACAAATTAGGCAGAGGCATGTTTGCCGCAGTGTATCTTCAGAGTAATTCACAACAAAGGCAGGGATCATACAGCGCACACAACATGGAACTCAATTCATTACGTATTTGCATTTTCAATATTTCATGCTCTGTAGCCTGTTTGATTTCCATTAGGGCCTTCTCCATCCGTCACGCTCGCCGTTTCAAGCCCACTTCTAAAGCAACAGTACGGCTGACAACTGCTGTTTGAAATTCAGATTTTAGTAACACCAGCAAATTCCCTTGTTTCGGCTCAAAAAACAGACCCGATGTGATGATGATATTCAAGATGAGTGTCAGACGCGCCCAAAGTAGTGAGGAGAAGAAAACACCTTTAAAGAGCAAACAGGAGGAAGAAGCACATTAAAGTCTTCGCGTGAGTAGGACAGGAGTGAATGAAAACTGATGAAAAAATGAGCATGGTGCAGATGAACAACAAAGGCAGACGAAAAAAAAAAGGGGGGGGGTAATTTCAGGGCAATTTCCATGATTATTCTACCACAATGCCGTCCTTCTCAAACTCCCCTTCAGCAGACACAGGACACAGCCCACACACCCAAATAATAGGCAAGCCACCAGTCGTGCAGCATGCATACTTGCATAGAGACAGCATAACAAATAGCCGTCTCAAAGGCTCTCCAAGTGTACGAAGCACAAACCACTCGGCATGTGACGACGGTGACAGCAGTAGGCCACATGCAGCGCGTGTCGCCGCAGAACTGTCACATTTTTCACACACAAACAAGCCCTGTAAAATTGCACACTTGATGCCTCCCGGCAGCCGCGAGACTGCCGGCTCACCGACGCTCACAATTTATTTCCTGCATCTCAATGTGTGCAGAAAACAACCTCCCACTGGAGCGACGCATTACCGCTCGCCTCATGCGCACGTACGGATCAGAACGGGGTCGCGTGGCGCCGTACGCCCTCTGGACCTGCGGACTCCTCTCTGACATCAGTCGTATGTGCTGTGACGTGTCATCGAATCAAGTCTGCGAGGGTGTGAGGCTGCACACGGCTAGTGACAGTCGCTGACAGACAGGCTCGAAGAAAAAAAGAAAGAAAAAACAATACATTCATTTTGATTATTTCTACGGCATTTGAGGGGCTTTCCCGGTACGTCTGCGAGGGTTTGGGACTGTCCCACTGTGAAACCATCAAGCGAATAAGGGCTCCCTCACAGACATTTTGAGCCCTTTACGGCCGCCATACCTTGAGTTCACATTTCTGCAAGCTTGATCCACAGTTAACAGTGGCGTAACATCAAACACTGGGTTACCAGGGGAGGCCCAGACATTCAGTCCCCATGTCTGACATGTAAACATGTTTCATCTGACACAATCCAAGATGGTGCTGCACGAGTTACAGCCTGTTGAGGCAGCTCCTGCTCACTGTTGAGCTCTTTCTCATATCAGTTTGTTTTTTTTTAATCTCCTATCACGATTTCACTCCGATGTAATAGCACCGAAATGTGCACCTGGAAAAATGCAACTGTTGAGTTTGTTTCTTGTTGATACGGTTTGTATTCTTGGTGTTGTGTTTTCTTCTTGTTCATATCTTGCTTTTTTTCTTATTTGTTGATTTTTATTTTGTATTATCTCTACTTTGCTTCCCCCTTTGTGACTGTAACAATGCAACTTTTTCCCAGTTGTGGGACTAATAAGGGATTATCTTATCTTATGTACTTTGTAGCGTTCCTAGTGTCTTTGATAGCTTTCCAACAGCGACAGCTCGGACTGTAAACTCAAGCTGTCTGTGTTTTTATTTAGTCTGTGGCCCAATGGGAAAGATAGGTCTCCAACCTAACACTCATTCAAAATGACATCATCAGACATGGTTAAGATGAGAGAGAACAATACACTTTGAAACAACGCCATGACAATGACAGTTAAAGAGTTCGTGAGCTGGTGTGTGATGCATGGGTTTTCTACCCGGAAGTTATTGTGAACATCGTTATGACTGTGTACTAAATTTCATCGCAAATCCTTTCAAAAGTTGTCGTGATCATCCGTCTGGACTAAACTGTTGGACTGAGCGACTCACACTGCCACCCTGAGAGCTGACAGTGTGGCTTAACATCAGTCAGAACCGCTGCCAAGACACTCAAAGCTGGAGGAGTTTATTTAAAGTGATATGAGCGGTTTGCCGTCCAACGCTTCCTTGCGGTTTTGACGCAGCTCCGTCGTCCCTTGCAATAATGTCGACCTCAAAAATTCTCCAGCAGCCACTGCCTCTGTGTGTCAATGTCAACCGAACATTTCCTGCACAGTCACTCCACTTTGCATTTAATGCGATTCCGAGTTGCTTACGGCTCACACAGACGAAAGCACAAACACATCGCTAACCCCTAAGTGGCTCAATCTCCATTGCGGGCACACTCGCATCACTACGCAGGAAACTCTCAAAATCCTCTTTGCTTCTTCGCGTAATAACTGCTCGTCCTTGGCTCTCAGACTGACCCCCCCTCCACACATCTCCAGCAGTCCCTGATTGATTCATGCTGGACAGTTAGTGGATTTCCATCATCTAATGCAGGCTGTGAGTGCTTCTCTTTTGTCCCGCTGTTTGAGCAACTGTCAGCTCCCGCGTCTCCCTCCGCTTCTAATAACGTTTCAGGCAGCCGGCAATCTCCTTGGCTCGTCCTCTTATTAACACGCGCGCCGAAAGCACTTCGCTGCCACCTTTTCGAGTGCCTGAGCAGAAATCAGGCCAGCTCAAAGTATTGGTATGCCGCCCGTAGATAGTTTTGCCGGGCAGTTTCTTGTGGAGTGAATTTTTGATGGGGATCTATTACCAGCTGGCGCGCTGTAACCGCTGGGTCGATTTTGTGTGTTTGGAATTGCGAGATGTTTACGCAATTTTGTCTCCGAAAAGGAAATCGGAGCCCGTATGGGAGCGGCGTCGATAAATCAATAACATAAACGACAGGATGCTTAAAACTGGCAAGAGTCTTTATTTTCATTCAACATTACAAAACAAAAAGAAAAAGAAGCTATTTACAATTATTTTTGAAATTTGCTATTATTTATCATTCCCAGCCGACGACCGCAGACAATCAGTAGTAGTCCTCCGGGTCAACTTTCTCTCCCTGATTCTGGATCTGCTGCTGCTTCTTGTACAAATCGGCGATCTGCAGGGAGCAGAAGAGATGGACAGAGATCGAGAGGAAGAGAGATATTGAAAGACAGGGAGAGAGAGGAGGAGGGGAGAGGGACAGCATGAAAGAGAGAGGGAGAGGGGAGAGGGAGGGGGAGAAGATCATGAAGTCAGGTCAGTAACATGAAGAGGAGAAGCTAAAAATAACAGTTTGATTATTCATATCCAGGGCTTTGAAGTCGGTGACTCCCAGCTGCTGACTGGGAGACAGAGGTTGTGTTCACTTGAGCTCATCAGGGTTCGGCAGCGAGGGGGGCGGGAGGCGGGACAATGAATAATGTGAGAACAGCAGGCCCACCCAGAAATCAGCAGTATCAGTACCAGAGCAGCAGGGTGGCACAGAGAGGAGGAAAACAATGAAACATCACATCATTCCTCCAAAACAGGATCAAGGTAATGCTTTGATGCTCAGCCTAAAAGTGAACGGGTCCAAGTGGTACAGCTCCCAGCTGTGCCTCACTCCCTCCGACTTGAGCGGCCATGTTTACCTGCTGCTGCAACAAACAATTATTTTCTCCTTTAGATGATCAGCTGTTTGGTCTTAAATGTCAGCAAAATGGTGAGAAATGTCGATCAGTTTTTTTTGTTTTTTTTTTAAAGCCCATTACGACGTCCTCAAATGTCTTCTCTTGACAACAACCCAAAGATACTGAGTTTACAGTCATAGAGGAAGAAAGAAACCAGGAAATACTCACAGTTAAGAAGCTGAAATCAGATAATTTGTACTTATTTCCCCCTTGAAAGATTACTCAGAATGATATATCAATTACCAAAAACAGGTGCCAGTTGATGTAGCACGTATCACAGCAATATATATTATTATAATATTCCACTATCACTCAGAACATGATTATATCCTCCACATTCCACTGGAAAGTCAAGAAAGTCGGGATAAAAACATGTTAGGTGATCTCTCATCCAAGACACAGGAAGCCTCTTGGATGAGAGGTGAGAGTTAGGGAATGTTTTCGGGTCAGTACAGCTGCAAGTTCATAGGAATATTCATTTTCATCAGCCATAAGCAATACTGTTTTTTTTTTTTTTCGAAAGGGGGGGGGGGGGTAATATTCTATGCATGTAAAAATGGTCACTGATGTCAGGTCTCATTTTAATGGTCTGCTAAATGAGAGAATGTGACACAGTGTGCCGTGTTAGCACAGCGTGAGTGCTTCCCTAGACAATAAGTAGCAGAAGTATTATTTAAATGCAGCTAATGTTCCAAACTCAATCCAAGCTGAACACAAATTTGGACTCCACAGTCGACAGATGGCTCTTTGTTCAGGTCAGAACATATATCATGTGAATGTTCACTGACTTAAGTTATACTGGTTTTAGGTTTGGGGTTAAAAAGCAACAGTCGGGCCTTAGGCAGAAGTCAAAATCCTTGTGCTGTCTGCTGTTACACCACATTAAGAGAAGCTTGCATCACACCTGGCTGTGGTTCAGTTGCCAGTCAGCGTTTGTACATTCAGGGAATCTCCTCATGCAGCCCAGTGCGTCTTAAATGTTTTAGCAGAGAATCAAAGTTCGACAAGGAAGCCTGTGGTGGACTGTGAGCACTTTCACAATACCAAAGCTAAACTTCCTGTCTGGACGGTGGTGGTTTTGTCAGTGATGTTTGAGTACACAGCTTCTTCCTTACCTCCGCACAGTAAATAAATTGTTGCTAGTTCCCACGAATTATTGACTACGCCCACAGCATGAAGATTATACTTTATTTGAGAGGTTAAAAAGAATCATTCAGCAGTTGGGTTAACGCAAGGAGCTTTCTTTCTTTTTTTTTTTCTTTTTTTTTTTAAATACTCATTTATTTCTCCATTAAAACAATTTGAAAATGCCCATCACAACTTCACAGAACTCAAGGTGATGCTGGCTTTGAAAAAAAGGCTCAAAACTCAATGATATTCAATTTACAAAGACAGAGGAGATTTTATTGAGGTGATTTCAGTTCATTTTTACTTTATAAATCAAAATAACTGCTCGTCATTTCTACAGCTGAAGTGTTTTGTCAGTTATTTTTAATTTTAATGGATCGATATAAAATTAATCAGCAGCTATTTGACAATTTTATGATTCTTCTTCTTTTTTTTTTAAAAAAAGGTACAGGGGGCCAAACATTTACTTTTGCTGCTAATCATCTTCCCGCCCTCGTCCAGGTCACCCCGGTGGAGAGGAGGTTGTGCGGCCCGGGCACCGCTTGGCGATGCCTCAGCCTGCTCAGTCGTTATCTCACTTTACATATATTATATAGGTTGTATGAGATATTCTGTCGATGCAATTTGTAAATTGTGATTTTGTTGCTCATGTAGATGCAACATGTATTGCATGTCTGTCCCTCCTGGGAGATCAATCCTCAATCCTCTGTGGCTCTTTCTGAGCTTCCTCACTCTCCTCACTCATTTGATTTTACTGCTTTTAGTTTCTCTAATGTCAGGATTTGTTGATTGTGGATCTGTTACATTACAGAAAAATGCACATCTGTGGCTTTGTGACCACTGGTCAAACAAAACAAGAACTACAAAGATGTCATTTTCTTTGACATTTTAAAGCTCAAATGATTTGGGATCAATCTTGAAATGCAATCTGAAGAGTAATCGATAGAGAGAATAATTGCTTGTTGTTGCCAAATTACCTTTTTTTTGTTGTCACTTAACTAATTGCTTCAGCACTCTCGACAACGGCTGCAACTCATGATTATGTTCATCATGTATAAATTCTTTATTCTTAAGTATATAACAAGTAAAGAGAGAAATGTTCAATACAATTCCCAGAGCCTGAGGTGACGTCTTTAAATTGCCTCTTTTGTCCAACCAACAGTCAAAAACATGAAAACTCTTCAGTTATTGTCATCAGTGACAAAGAAAGCAGAAAATCCTCACATATGAAAAGCCGAAAGCAGGAAATGTTTCCTTGAAAAGAAGAAAAAAAAGTCTATTTTTCAATTATACAAATATTTTCATTCAGTTCTACTATCAATATGAACAAAGATGAGGGATTGAAGTTGGTCCTTTAGTTTCTGGTTGCTATTCTAAAACAATACCCATCACAACTTCACAGAACTCAAGGTGATGTCGGCTTTGAGGAAAAGTTAAAAACTCAATATTCAATTTACAACGACTGAGGAGCTTCTACTGAGGGGATAGTAGGTTTTTTCTAACTTTATGAATGATGAAATGGGTTCAATTATAGAGATGTAATGTTCAGACGGGTAATTTTGATATTTGTGGATAAAATTCATCAGAAACTAATCTGAAAATCTTAATCATTAAACCCATTTTTTAAGCAAAACAGCCAAACGTTGGCTGTTTTCAGCTTCTCTGATGTGACGACTTATTGGTTTTTCCTCTATTACAGGATAAAAGAATAAAAATGTTTGGCTTGTCGTCTGTTGAAAAAAACAAACAAAAAAAAACAGTGTTTCAAAGTTACTGGGCTTTAAAAAATGTCGCTTTGTCAATGTTTTTTTGACGGCTCATATATCAAATTATTTTTGATTAAATTTGAAATGCAATCTGCAGACCAAAATCGTTAATGAGAACCATCGTTCATTTTGTTTGTTTGAAGGCAAAATTATCTTTTTGTTGTTGCTTGACTAAGTTGTTTCAGCACTCTTACTATGGGCTGTAACTTATGAATTCATTCATTGTTAAGTCTATAAAATGCCAAAAAACAAGAAAAATAATAATCACAACTTCTCAGTACCTCAAGTGTCACTTCTTTTGTCCAACCAACAGTCCAAATCCTAAAGATTCTTCATTTATGATCATCAGCCACAAACAAGAGCAGCACGTTTTCATTTCAGAAGCTAGACCCAGAAAACTGGGACAATTTTACCTGATAAAGGACAATTTGTTCATTATGAATATCCTTTCCAGCTCTAGAGTTTATGTACACAGAGTTTAGACAAAAGTTGTTCTAGTCTTTATGTAACAAGACAAATCTGTTGAGTTCAGTTTCTATAAGTTATTCTATAGTGAAACAGAGGGATGTGTGCATTGACTTGTAATTCAGGTTGGGTTGGCTCATAAATAAATTATGTGCTGCTGGGCCGGCAGACGGGTCACAGAGAGGCAAGCAAAGATCATTTTAGAATAAATAAAACATCTTAAATCATTCAAACTTAATCTATGTCTTTGGCAAAGCATACTGTAACTGTTGATCGTGGTTTCCTTTCACATCCAGAGCTGAAACAAGAGACACCCGGCGATAAAGACATAAAAGAATTATGTAAAGTAGAATTACTGGTTGGTGCATATTCCAGTCAAGGTGTAGCTGACCGACACGCTGCCACAGAGCTGTTTAATTCACTGTTTGCCGCCGCACAGTATATTCTCCACCACAGATCTCCATAGGTGCTGCTCTCCCTCACTGTTACACCGTGTTGTTCATGCTGGAGGCCACCACATAAACCCATGCCTGTATGAAAGGACACTGGCCTTGTGGTGCTGTTCACCCTTGAAAATTTTTGCAGGACAGCGCTTGTGAGGTGACTGTGATGATGATGATGATGATGATGATGATGATGATGATGATGATGATGATGATGCAACATTTCTACACAGTACTTCAAGCGACATGGTCAAACAAACATTCGATTGAATTCTTACTGGTTTACAGAACAAGGCTGACCTTGTTTCACCTCCAGAGCCCCCACACACACACTGCCTGTAATATTAGATGTATTTGTCTGCACCCCCCCCCCCTTTTTTTCCCCTTTTTATTCCCCTTTTTATTTTACCCCTCGGAACAGGTGATGTGATGTACCTGAGCTCCGCTTGTGGCGTCCTCGGGCTTCTTGTCGTCTCTGATCCGAAGGAAGCGGGGGAACCTCAGAGAAATGCCCTTTTCTGGATCCACCTGGGGGCAGACACAATCACAGCCAGTTAACGGCAGACAGCCACTGCTGCATGTGAGGATTTGTCCTTTTGTCCTTGTACTGTACTGACCTCCGACACGTGTTGAATAAATGTTTTAAGCTATTAGAATCCCCTTTTGTTCAACGCTTTAAAACATCAAAGCCTGAATAATTTTTTTCTAAAAAAAAAAAAAAAAAAAGGGATGGGTTTTAAAATCTTTTCAGTTCCAGGACAAAAAACTGTGCTTTTGTCCTACTTCCATTTATCCGCCTCTAAGATTCTCTCATTACCCTAAAATATGGATGCACTGCATTTTACTTTAGAATAACCAGGGCAATTTGAGAATAAAAAAAAAAAAGTTTGCTGGGAATAATTGCACTCATGGTTTGTGATGGATCATAAGTAAGTAGACAAATTCTGTTACAAAATGCATTTTATTGAAATTCTGAGGGTGTCAAGTCTGATGGCTCACTACAGAGCGATAGTCACACCAATGAGTGAATAATGTGAGATCTTGGGTGAAACTGGCAGCAACCGTGGGCTACGAACGGCCTCATATTTAGAGATAGACTGATTATTCACGATAAGATTACCGGATCCGACATTCAGCATATTTACGATTATGATCAGTAGCAGCAGTAGTAGTAGTAGTATTAAGTGGTTCATTAAATTTCAGATAAAACAAATGCATCACTTTGGATCTTGTGCCAAATAATAATGAGGTATTCATAATCTGAATCTGTAAAGTAACTAGGAACTAAAGTAATTGAATAAATGTAGGAGAGTAGAAAAGTAAAATATTTGCCTCAAAGGTTTGGTGGAGTGGAAGTATAACGTGGCACTGAAGTACAAGCACATCAAAGTACAAGATCAATATTATTCTAAATTGTGACACAAAGATTTTCATTTGAACTGCAAATGTATATCGGTTCCAACTATCAGTTATCTGCTCCGTGACAACTAATAATCTGAAAAAACGTCGTTATGACCATTTACATTCACATCTTGGGGCACTCAGCAGACGCTTTTGTCCGAAGCAATTTACAGAAATTCAGACATACATTCATACACCGGTGGCTGCAGCGCAAGGTGCCGACCAGCACATCAGGAGCAGTTTGGGGTTCAGTATCTTGCCCAAGGCCACTTCGACATGCAGACCAGGGGAATCAAACCAGCAGCCATCTGATAACAACACGCTGGCTGCCCTGTGCACCCTGAGCCTCATTATTGGGTTTGTATTTGCTGCTGATCTGTCGCTCCTCCTCAGTGTATTCTTTACTCTGCTGCTTTATTGTTGCTGTGTGTGTGTGTGTGCTGACCTGCTGATTGGCTCGCTCAGCTTGACTGCTGACGCGGTATTGGTCGGAGGGAGGAGACGAGCCCTTTTCTGAGCCGCCTGCTGACTGCAATCTCTCTTTCCACCAATCTCCAACTTCCTACATGGATCAGTGTCTAGTTCTGACTCGTGTGTTCCTTTGTGATGTGCGACTCAGCTGCAGTACAATCTGGTACTTGGTGCTTTGTAAATAGACAACCCTTGTGGTAGCACTGTAGGAGGGAGAAGACGTTTCTCTTGTTTATCCTCATTTTAGAAGTTGGGTAAGATTTTGTCTTTGGTTTGTATTTTTTGATTTGTGGCTGGAAGATCGGGAGACAGATTATTTTGTTTGTTGCGTTGGCCTTGTTCTCCCTCTGATGCAAAAGTAAATGCCACTTTGAATGCAACTCCTCTGTGACACTGGCTTTCTTGGGGGTGAAAAGAATGGGGGAGATGCACATCATGTTATGTCCTGGGTTCCCCTAGAACAGTGGCGTAACACCACATCAGTCAAACACTCCAACCTAATGAAGTGCAACAAAAAACACTTTCACAAGCAACTTCTATTCAAGAGAAACCAGGTCGTTAATTGGGGCGGGAACCACAGAGAAACTGTCAATACACCCCAGATGATAAAGATGATAACACAACACACTGATTCTGTTTTATCTGTCTAATTGGAGAATACAAAATAACCCTAAAGGGTGCAGACACTGTGTATTTATTCACTTCATTGTGATATCAGCGTAACAGAATTTGACATGGGCTGTGATGACAGTGTATAAAACAGAAGCACCCTAGTCCAAGGCTGAACTGCCAGAAAGTTTAAAGGATACAACTATGGCTCACCAAACTCTTTTCAATCTGTGCAAATTAAGTTTGCAGACCATAAGGACTGATGAAGTAGTGACTCTAGCAAGTCAAACCGTCAGGAAAGTTTAGAGCTTGTGCATGTTTTAAGGAATGTTTTAGGAATCACGACATCTGGCGACTGACGTGACGACTGAGAGGGATATACACCGATTGGTTTAACACTCACTTCAGCAGCGAGGGCGGATATCACTGCCAAACTGATTAGCTGTGGAATATATTGCTATGGTTATGGCTATATCCCGAGACAATGTTGTTGATGGCGTTGGCAGCCAATGTGCTACTGGTGGTGTTAACATGTCCCATTAGATATGAGAGCTCTGAGGTAATTTCCTTCCATTGTTTCTCGCAGCTAGTCAAAGAAAGAAAAAAGCTGCAGCTAAAAGATGTTAAAAGCCACACAGTAATCTGACAAATTACCAGGTGCTTGATGACATGTCAAGTGTAGATAAAACTAATCCTCTTAGCGAGGGTCTTATTTGTTTACTACCACTCGTTCAGCCATCTCAGATACACGTGTTTGAAAGTGACATCGTAACTGGAAGGTTTACTGTGAATGACTGAAACCTCTTTTAACCTTTACATTCAGATTTTGCCGACTAAATACAATAAAAACGTGCTTAATTATTTTCTCTCTTCCTCTAAATGTTTTCAGATGGATATAATTAGTTTATCACGGTGTCATTTTACCTCAGCTTTGGTTGAAATGTGAGCTGTATGCTGTTAATGTTCCTGTTAATGTGCACTGTGGGACTGATTCCAGCGTGCAGCCAGACAGCGGGTAATAACAAGTATCTGTTCCATTAAATCCAGCATCTTTTACAGCAGTTTTTAATAACTCAATTAAGAGGCGCTAATTGTGACTTTTCATTGCAGGCAACAGACCATAACAGGCAGAATTTATCAATGGAAACACATTAGGGGGGATGGGGTGGGGGGGGGATTAACATAATGAACTGACCAGTCCCATGGCAGCCTTGTAGACGGGCGACAGTGACAGGTCGGCGCACTTCACCTCCCAAACCTGCACGGCATCCAGCCAAACGTCGGGCTCTGCCGACTGGTCGAAGCGGTAGTAGGCGCGGGGCTTCTGGAGAATGTGCTCCTAGAGGAAATAGAATAGACGAAGACCATATTCATTACAAATTATATCACACATTTGTTTAAAGAAAAAAAAAATAAAGAAAAAAAAATGAAGAAGACAAAATGTCCGATTCATAATTTAAAGAAAAAGAGGGGAAAAAACTGCAAATCGTCACATTTTAAAATCTAAACACAGACAAGCAAAATGTGAAAAACAGGTCAGTGCATTCACAGAGAACCTGATAAAGAGACAGTGACAGAGTGGCTACCCCGGCAGAGTCCTGCTGCTGCCTCACAATCACCTCCCGAGAGACAGCACACCATTTGAACATTCTTATTCAAATGATGCCTCCTTACCCGAGGTGCAACATGAGTGTGTAATTTCCCCTCCACATCGTCACATGCCGACATGACAGATTTCAATCGCAGACACCTTGCTACGTGCAGATTTGTTACACGATAATCACCTCTTAAGATCAAACAGTCATTAAAACCTCGCAGCTGAGCTCCACCATACTGTTCCTTTGCTGTAAGCAACTTCTAAAATATTTGGCAGCGCCTTGTTTTTAAATCTGACACAAGTAGTCATTCTGTCAGCGTACGTCGCGCTTTTACAAAAACGACACCCCTCTTGTTTTAGTGTATTTCAGCGAGCGTGACTTTGGATCAGTGTGATGTTAACTAGACTGCCGCAGTGTCCACAGAACTGGGTCATAGTTGAGCGATGCTGGGAAAAGAAGGCTCCAGCAGGAGTGCTGCTGGTTTTCTCACACACATTATTTATACTGTAGGCATTCAAGTGACACTCTTATACAGAGTGAATTACAACGAGCGAACTGGTAGGCGTAGTCTCCTCAAACATCGCTGCTGACAGACGAGTTAGAGATGCACCTTTATACTTCAGATGAAATGTTTCAGTCTCGTTCAGCTGATGTCTGACCTGTCATATAGACTCTGGGAGGAATACAACAGTGCAGTTCCACAAATTACAAATGTCCTCTCAAATCAGTTTGGGATCTCAGGGCTTCCCAAGACCTGGATTATGCTGGACGAACTTTGTTTTCACTGGTTGCTGTTTTGTTTTTTGTTTTGTTTTTTAACATTTTAAAACAGGTCACCATCTAATTCAGTTATTTAGAAGAATGCTGCAGCACTGTTTTGCTGTAAAGCTCCAGATATATTTTTTGGACTACATAACATTTCATCTGCATGAGGTCAGCACGTAGTGTATCCTCTGAATCTGCATCGGGGGAACAGCAGCAACAAGATGGTGATGATGGGTCGGCATCTTCACATTAAAAGTTCGACATCTGGGTAACACTGTCCGACTGTGACCACCAAACATTGTCCTCTTGTGGTCCGGCTGTAGTCCTGTGCTCTGGCTGCCTGGAACGCTGTCTGTCCTTCAAGTGCAACAGCTCGATCCTCAATTTATTTTGACAAGTCTCTGAAACAATGTGGGCACAATGGTCTCTGATTTCTAGTTGCTTTGCCACCCCGAGTCCTATTTGTCACTTTCCTTTGCCTGTGACCAGACATTAGCCAGAAGCAGCTTTAAAACCACGCTGGATTGGTACGGCTCTTATTCCGACTCTCTTCCTCCCTGGGGCCGTCCGGCTGGTCCGACTGGACGGTTCAAAGATGCTGTTGGCAGTGATCATCTCAAAGTTTGCTGCTCTTAATCCCTCTCCAATGCTAATGAAAGTATTTTGCCACAGGCAGTATATGTTTCAACTATTCTGTAAGGCCAAGAAAAATAAGCTGTTGGCCCAGCCGTTAAGACACTTATTAAGGAGAAAAATTATCTATTAGGTACAGGTGTTGTTGCTGGAGGACGTGACACAGTTATTTCAGACCATTCAGCAATAATGGGAAGCTACAAAAAAAAGTCTTACTTCTTCATAAGTAGAAAAATTGGGAGATTTTATATGATCAAAGGGAAAATACATCATTAGGAGCCACTCAATCGCTGCTTAAGTAGAGCAAATGGTCACTACAGAATGTCACCTGATACTTAAATGTAAAGTAAGGTAAAAGGTAAGGCAAATTTTCAGTTAAATACACATGAGTCTTTGCATATATTCCCTTGTAAAAGCCTTTGGCCATCAGCTCAAATGAGTGTAACTTCTCTTGTTCCTGTTTCAAGTTTAAATGTGAAAAATCTGTGCAGGATGTGCCGAGTTTGCACTTCCCAGAACATGATTAGTGAATGAGAACTGTATTTCTGCTGGAAGAGCGAAACTCAAGAGCAGCAGACTGTCAAGTATGTCACAACTATTATTGTACTGATGGAAGTGGTGGATGAACACAAGGACACTACTTGAGAACTGATAGCATTTTCATAGTTTTGGCCGACATTTCTATCGGTCATTACAAGTTTTCACACAACAATAAATGAGATGTTTCTTTCTACACTAAAAAGATGTGCAAAAAGGCCTCAAACAAACTCCAAGGTTAGCTAAATGTACTGGACAACAAAGGCGGAAAATAAAGTTTCATCCCAAACTGTGTTGTTCAGACCCACAATAGGTAACGGACCAGCTTCCACGTTCCTTCGAACTTCAATCTACTTAATCTACTTCAGTTTTCCTCTTGGATCCACACATACATTTTCTAACCTACTTGTATCAGATACTTTGTCACTGTAATCTATTGGCAGGCTGTCTGTCCTGAGAGAGGAATTCCTCTTCAGTATTCAGTTTTATCTCCAAATTAAGAGATTCTTGCTGTCTGGCTGTGCCATAGCTATGCTGCCACATTCCTAAATCTCAGCCATTTACTTAGTGAGAACAACCAAAGGAGGGAAAGAAAAAATTGTTGGTCTTCGTATTGTCAAACAGTTTCCCAGCTCTCTAAGGAGAGCTCTGTTTTTTTTGTTTTTTGTTTTTCATTTTACTGTTTAATTTGATCATCACTAAAGTAGATTTACCTGACTGCACTTGTTTGCCCCCTTGCACCACGCTGCACACCAGGCTGCTGTTCCAGAACTGTGGTGCTGAATAATGACCAGAACATTTTTTTTGAAGAATATTATGCTGTAACAGTGCACGTAACATCTGAGATTTCAGACATCAAATGTCAGAAGAATTTTATCCTATTAAACATTTTTGTGTCAAATTTTACTGTAATTTACTGCAAAAATGTGTTACGACTCTGATCTCTGACCACCAAATTCTAATCAGTTCATCCTTGAGTTATTGTGGGTACCTGTACTACATTTGAAGATATTTCCTCAAGGGGTTTTTGAGATATTGCTTCACAAGAAAAGGAACGGATATACAGACAACCTGAAAACATAATGCCTCCAGCCATGGCTGTTGCCAGCGCGGAGGCAAAAAAAAAAAAAAAAAATCAAAAACTTATTCAGGTTGAACACACAGAAGACTAAAATAATTCCATATCAATTAACAAAATAAAAGCCATTATTTTCCCCATTTCAACTAATTAGTTAATTGTCCATTTGTTTCAGCTTTAGTGCGGTTAACAGCCTAATGAAGAATATTCCCGGTTACTCATACTGAGCAAATTACATTCAAAAGAAAAAAGCAGCTCTGGTTTGTGTTAAAAAAAAAAAAAATTCATAGTGTATCAGTGTATCGCACGTTACAGCACAGCACCTCGCCACCCAGAGGAGTGTGTACAGAGCCAATTGTCTCCGTGTCTGGAATTCCATCGGCCTGCAGCACTGCAACCAAAGCAACACGGCCCCGCCAGCAGCTTGCCTTAATTCACCATCCATCACTTTCAGATGGAGGGCTTCATTACAAAGCACTACAGTACAAGCTGTATTGGTCTGGGGCAGAAAAAAAAAAAAAAAGGTTACACCGCCTTCTCAATCACTGTTTCACTCCGATTCTGCACCGTGCAGCAGTTTGTACCACCGAGTTGAAACCATTAACCTTCAAAATATGACTGAGGTTATTTGATCCCAAAACACTACAGCGTGTACCAGGTTTGATCAGTGAATATGATCTCACAGTTAGTCACTTTCATAAACAGACGACGGCATTTATAAAACGTCTCTCTGCTGTTATTTCCTTAAAAGCAGGTCTAAATTTAGCCGGTGAAGTTAACAGAGCACCCAAATGAATTGTGACTCTCACAACAGCTATCATTTCTGGAGAGCTGTTGTCAATTTCTTCAGATGTAGCTGCTCTGCCGCTCTGGAACGAAACCTCTTCAAATGTAAATTGAAAAGGCAATTCATTTCCCAACGTCAGAGCACGCCTGCACAGTTGCTCCAAATGCAGATTTGTATTGAGGTTGTTTATGATCTCTGTCCAGTGTTTTCCAAGGAAACGCAATAATTGGCCTTTGAGGTAACAAATGCTTGCAAAATTATTTGTACTTCTTTTGGGTGATATATGAGAAGTTTAGGATACTAGACATGATGTGTAGAAGCCTGAAGGAGGAAAAAAAACGATTACCTGTAATTCTGTGACTTCTCTCATTTTGACAGCTTTAAAAAAAAAAAAGGTACCTGGGAGCGTCAGTTTCCAAATGATTGCAGTATCTGAGTTGAATTTAAGGTGTATATTTGCACACTGGCCATCTCATTTTGGTCGGGAAATCTCAATATACTTCAACGAATAAAGAATCAAAACGAGGGAATGATTATTTGCAGAGCGAAGGGGCTCCGAAAGACCTCGGCCACCCTCATTACAGCTCTTTTAACCTCAAAAATGACCCTGAGTCGGTTTTAAAAGTGAAGCACCTGTGGCTGCAGAATGTTAAGAGCCTGTGTTAGGATTTTTTAAAAATGAAGGCGTCAGTGTGAGAAAACAGGTGTTGAAGTTGTGAATTTTAACCGGGCTTGTACGTGCGACAGACACGCTGTGCCTCTTTACCTTTAAGAACTTGTAATGCTGCTCCAGATCTTCATCCTTGAAGCCTGTCCCGATCTGCAAGAAAAGAAAGGAGATAAGACACACACGCTCAGATATACACATACACATATTCCCTCATGGTGAGACAGCAGATATTTTGGCAGCGAGCGGCAGAACACATAACAGCAAGCAAATCCGCCCCCCTTATACCGCGAGCGCCTTGTCTGCCTGCCTCGCCTGAAGCGTCATGTCACCTCTCAGAAGACCTGAGCCCGCTGGGACACGAGAATCACCGGGCGGGCTGACATCCACAGAAAGGCAAAGAAAAAAGGCACTGTATCATGCAAATAGAGCATTTTGCTGCTCGCAGACGGATTCTAGAAAAGGCGAATTCTGCAGGTGTCCACCAGCAGCTTTGTGTTGATTTAAGCCTGCACGAAGGGGTTTAGAGGCGTTTCATTCAACTGCGACACCCTGACAGGTTTAGTTTTATCCACCTGACAAGGCCAAGAAGTCCTCTGTCAGGCCAACTGTTAGAAGACCCTGATGTGAAACAGCTACTTCACAGCAAACAACCCTGCAGGTGCTCCGTCTTTGAAAGTCGTACAAGGAAGTGTTTGTTTTGTTAAAAGGGCATAATCAGACCCCTACAGCAACTCAATATGATCAATACAGGAGTGAGTGCGTGGTGCGTGCGCTTTTGTTAACCATTATTGATCTTTTCCAGTACAAGCACTGACCCTGTCAGGACCAGTAGTCCTCGTGTGGACCAAAGCCTGGTCTAAATGCAGCAAATGGTTCATGGTTAAGGTCCCGGCAAGTTGTCCACGATGAACGGAAGCCATTTTTAAAGCCCAACAAGGATAGCTGTGCAGGATGTGCATGTGTGTGGCCTGTTTTTGCAAAATTTGTGAGGCCAAACAGCTAACTAACCCGTAGGGACTTAAGTACCGGACTCTTTAACATAAATCGTTAAATTCAAGGTTGAAGATTTGGGTTACGGTTATGGTAAGGGTCAGATAAGGAGCAGTTAAGGAATGGCTCCAGGAAATGAATGCAAGTCTCGGATGTCCCCAAAGAGCTTATATTAGAAACAGGCAGGGCTGGATATCATTAAACATTTCAGTAAAAGCTTAATTTAAGGAATTTTAAAACATGTTTCTTCTGGAAACCTTTTCATCTGTTACTAACTAGTTTCCAACATTGAGAACGCACTGACAAGGAGCAGCAGATCAGATTGGCTTCAATGCAAATCCATTCAAATTAAACATGTCTCCGAACACGGCTTTTGATGAACTTTTTATATGTATGGTCATTTACTATTCTCTTGTACATTTATAAATAAATAATTTTAAAAAAGAATCTAAAAAGGATGATCGTGCTTTAGATCCATTGTGTTTTTCGAGTCTCTTGCGTGATCAAAGAACTGCCTCTGTGGAAACCAGACCGCAGACATGACCCCGATGCAGCAAACAGTGTTTTGTGAATAAAGCGTCGGGTCACAGACAAGAATCGCAGTCCGTTTTAATCTTGACGATGCATCCACAAGTTTTGAATGTTTAGTTGTCTTGAAGCACCTGCACGAGAGCTTTGTCTCAAAAATAAAATAAAATAAAATAGCTGACTCGAAGCAGAATGTAAATTTGATCAAAACAAAGGACAGAACACATTTTGGGTACTGACATTCAATACTTACCTACAGTCAAAACAGAGGGAAGACAATTCAAATGCTGTACGCAATTTCATTTCTTGTCATCCTGGCTGATGTTTCTGTTGTGTTTGAAGGGATGATATATCTAACTTTTGCTTTTTGAATGCGTTTGATTTTTCTTCACTGAATATAACATTCGCACAAGCCTGCTGCTAAGAGTCACCCTGCCTCAAACTGCAGACGTGCATAATAGCCAACAGTCGAGGAGAAATTGCACAAAAAGAGGAAAAAAAGACTACACAAGACCATAAATTACCTAGAATGGCACTCAGTACAGCTCATACCGCCACCAAGGTCGAACAATCCCCCTTGATTTAATCAAGCTTAACCCAATATGAAACTCGATAGCCCTGAATAACTCTGAATCTTAACCACTCATAACTGATTAACCGTAATTTAAGCTCAACAGATCTAGGACCTGCTTCAAATTGTACTCAATCATAGATACCATCCACTTAAATATGCCTGATTTTTTTTTTCATCAAGATCCATGCATTATTCCCTGAGAACTTGACAAAAGTCTAGAGAGAAAAAAAATTAATAAAACGCTCTCTCTTGCAATGTTAAAGAAAGTGAGACAGTATGCCTGGATCTGTCCCTTTAACAGGATCTGCACCATATAGTTCACTGGGTCTAGTCTGGGCCAAGATCCATCCTCCATCCTAGTTTTGTTGAAATCAATTCAGTCGTTTTTGTGTAATGCTGCTAAAGGACACAGGTGAAAACAAACTCACTGCCAGAGGTAATGAATTCTGTTCCGCTAGAATTTAAACCGATGTGTCCGCTGCCTTTAATGTAACAGTATGTCAGTACCAATAATCACCAAGTATCTGATGTACAAGCCAGCTTTGAGTTCATGTGATAGTTCTGATTTTAAAGTTTATGTAAGAAGTCCAAAAAAATAAGCCGTCCTGTCATTTCTTGTGTGAACTGTGTCTGAGTGGCCGGCTCCTGCATCTGCTGAGGACTCGTGTCTCGCTCAAGGACATTTCAGCCGGATGTATAGCTGAGATTACATTTGGGGAATGGAAATGTGGGTTGAAGTCTGCTTTCAGCCACAGAAATTGAGGGTTCCTGAAGTTACTATGTCAAGGACAACAAGATCACTTTTTAAGGGAGTTTGCCTTTGTTTTATGGCTGACATTGAAGAGCGAAAGAGAAAAAGACAGATGACAAGCGGCACGCAGGAACTGCTGGCGCTGCAGTCACACGATACACATCCTAAACCACCAGACAGCCGGGACGTGCCACAGACACCTTTTGTTATAGAGGCTGATTTTATATCATCTACATGGAGAGATTTCTATGTTCTTCAAAAATCTACATTTTCCTGCAGTGGACACAGACCTTAATGATGATACAATGAATCTGAATGATGCACATCAGCAGCACTTTCATCCAGAAGAGTCGTTCACTGCTCAACGCTGCAGAGCGTCAGGCAGCATTTCGTATTTCAAAGTAACTATTAAGTATATAGATGTCAGATAAATGTAGTGTAGTAAAATGTACAATGTTTCTCTCTGAAATGTATGAGAGTAGAAATATTAAGCATTCTTAAGTGGAAATGATGAAGTACAATATCTCAAAATTGCACCTGAAGTTCGATTTTGAGTGTATGGAAGTATTTCTGAGTGAAACGGAATAAGCAGGTGAGAAAAATCAATTTGATTTCAACGAAAAGTGGTCGTGTCTTAACAAGCAGAGAATTACAGTGATTCAGAGTTGGATGCTAGCTTCCATTCAATTGTAGAGAATGACTTGCCTCCTTCAAACTTTCATCACCTCTGTTACAAGAGCAGGGCGTCCCCCTTGAACTGAAGGAGGTAGATGAAGACAAGGAGGAGAATGAATATTTCATCCTTGGAGTACCACCTCGACTTCACCGCGCACATTTCTGTAACCTCACGTGTGTGACGGTGTTTTGTTCCGCCATCCTCTACCATGGGTGTAAAGTCTAGATAGTAAAATTGTTTTGTTGTCTGTTTAAAAGGGTGACGATAGATAATACTTCTGACTTTGTTGTGCTGTAGATCCTGAGTCTGCCCAGGATGTTTTAGTCTGAATATTGTCTGGATTTCTGTCTGACTCAATCTGCTCTCTGCAGCTTGACAGGGCTCCTGTCCTCTTCTGTCAAAATGGACTGTGTGCATATTTTCTGCAGAGCCGAGTGGAGAGGGGTTCTGGGACGATGGCGCAACTGGTGGAAAAACAGACACTGTCTAGAACAGCGAAGCTTGATGAAATCTGGGCGTGTGGTGGCTAGCAAGCAAAGCCTCGTGCTGCCGAAAGCTGAAGACTGGCTGATGGGTGAATGTTATGATGTTATTGGTAGTACACGTAATATTTAGATGTTTGTGAGAAAGCAAACAAATTAACTGCAATGTCCAGATCCTTGCAGGTTTCTCTTCCGCTCATATACAAGATGTAAACGGAGGCGCATCGCAACATGCCAGTCCACCCCTTCATATTGAAATAAACCGACTTTGCCTTGCTTATGAAGACTGCAGTCCTCTGTGTACTTTCTGAATATTACTAAACTTGCTGCGCATGGGGGAGGTGATGCACCAACACAACTTTAAGAACAAGGTGTAACTGCCAAGTTATCCACACATTTCTGAGATCAGACAGGAATGCCAGCCAGAATGGAAATTTGTGGATTTCATCGAAACTGAGCTGCAAGTGTGAGTTCATAAACCCTGGTGCGACTGGATGCACCGGGTCAGACAGACTGACAGGTGTGACTTAAAGCTCAGTCAGAACCCATTTAGCCTGGACAGTTTAAAAAAAAATGATGACTATGTAAAAACAACAAGCTCTTATTTTGAAAAAATATCTGAAAATTGAAGGTTTCCAAAACACTGGAGCCAGCAGCTATCCAAGCAAAGAAGACTAATGTGAAAATCAATACCAGACAACAGGCGAGAGCTCTTCATCTGACATTTTTCACATTCTACACAGCAAGTGGTGTCTTTTGTTGTGCAATCCAAACACCACATCCATCCTCACCCCACTTATCCAGGATAGCCATCTCAAGTGTGAAAACCTTCTCCAAAGAGAATTTATTTATGGCAGAAACAGTGAGAACATGGAGAAACCACCCGCACTGCACTGAAGAGTTAACACGGCAATCTAACCGCGCTTTAACCTCAGTCGGCTCAGTGGAGCTGCTCAGTGGCCGACAGCAGAACGCTGCGGTTATACCAACGAGCTCCCAGGTGTGAATGTGAAAGTGAAGCAGGCGGTGCTGAAAAGTGTGTGTGTGTGTGTGTGTGTGTGTGTGTGTGTGTGTGTGTGTGTGTGTGTGTGTGTGTGTGTGTGCGCACACGCGCATACTCGCCGCTCACTAAAGCCGTTTTCCATGGTTAAAGACATAAAAGTTACATGGGGAAAAATGGAGATCGGAGGTTTCTGTAGGACAGAGGAGAGACAGAATTTATGCTCTCTGGTGAAGTCGTACCCCAACTTCTTCACGCTTTCATTATCTCAAACACACACGCATAAATACACAAAAGTGGTCACGCTTGCTCCAATATGTGCTTACCACTTATCCTAAGATGCACCCAGTCACGCCTCCACACGCACTTTTTTTCCTCCAACTCAGGTTTGAGGGGAAAAGTGACAGTTCAAAAAGCACATTCACACAAACTGCACACGA
This sequence comes from Acanthopagrus latus, assembly GCF_904848185.1. Taxonomy (NCBI): domain Eukaryota; kingdom Metazoa; phylum Chordata; class Actinopteri; order Spariformes; family Sparidae; genus Acanthopagrus; species Acanthopagrus latus. Next base: position 10,770,906 of record NC_051059.1, on the reverse strand, counting down.
GATGCAACAAACACATCCATAACACACTCAGCAGGAACGCAAAAACACCCCCGCTGTGCGTGCGTGCGTGCGCACACACACGCACGCACGCACGCACACACACACACACAAACGCACGCGCTATCAAGAGACGTGAGCAGAAAACGCTCAACAGTTTACAGCTCCGTAGCACAAAGATTGGAGACACATTTTGGAAAAAAGAGGAACAAGACAAACAAAACACTCTGTTGTGATATGTGATCTTGTTTCATACTAACATTTTTGTCAGGGCGGCCTCCCAGAGGTTACATATTAAAATACATGAACTGTTAGAGGGGAAATTAAATAGATTAACAGTTGGAACTTCAAGATTCAACTGCTGCCTCAAAATGTTGACAAATACATCAGGTCCAGAAATATAAAATCGGTTTCTCTGGAGGTGTTTAATGTGGGTGCCTCGGCTGTTTAAAATATATATATGTGCTCTATGCCCTTGCGGTTATTCAGCAGGGCAATAAAAAAAAAAAAAAAAGTGAACAGCAGCATGTTCAGGAGGGCAAACCTTTTTTTAAATGGTATCTGGGTTCAGGTCAGGTTTAATAATCAACTGACATGATGCTCTCCAAACAAATGGTGAAAATACTGTTTAAAAACAAAGAAATATAGTGCAAAAATATGCAATAAGTGATATTATGTGATGGGTGTATTTGTTGGGGCTATGTGTCCTTTTAAGTGCTCAGGTTTGTTAACGTGACAAGGCTTTGATCGCAACAAAGAGGCTTTGATACTTTCCACACTGTACATTGCTGACTTAAGGGTAACTGTGGTTCTGACTGCAGGACAGAGTAGCATAAACTCAGCGCGTCATGAAGCCTGTATTCTGTGGCGTGAGAAAACCATGCACTGGATGTATCGTAAAGCTGGCACTGTACAGACACGCACCTTGCAGACAGACTGGAACTCTTCGTTTTCCTCGTCGTAGCAGGCCAACAGGAAGCCACCGTACGTGCCCGTCCTCTTGCCTTTTCCGAGGTAGGCACCGATCACACACAGGTCCACTGTGTCGCCAACCCCTTCCAGATAGTCCTTCTTCAGCTGAGGGGAGGACAAAAGCATGAGAGAGATATCATTGTGTGTCATGATTAATTATATAATAATAATAATAATAATAATAATAATAATAATAATAATAATAATAATAATAATAATAATATATATAATTATGAGACAACAAACAAATGTGAGTAAAAATGCATCTCAGCATTAATAAAATAAATAAAAAGGTATCAATCTTCTTCGCATGCTAATAAATACCATTTATTTGTTCCCTTTGGCATCCAATTACTGTAAACTGTCAGATGTCCAAACCCAAAAGCCTTAAAATGTTGACAAGATAAGGGTTTTAAAAATATTCTTGTAGAAACGATGATTGTTATATAATAGGGTATTTGTAAAATGCTGCTGTCACAGTGTCAGACATTTACTGTTCATCCATACCAGGATTCATCTGTCACACTTTTGTTTGGCTGCTTTGTTTTTTTTTTTCTCGCCCCTTTAAGAGATTCTATTTATTTGTATTTTGCATTAATAAAATGTTACCAGGAAACTAAATCAAAACCTTACAGGTTTTGTTCACACAGCAGGAAAATCAGATTTGTTTCTCAATTCAGATCTATACGAATGTAATGTTATTCCCAAGTGTTAAGAACAGATTTGTGCGTCAATCACCAACCTATCCCCACAGGTTGTAGCGATAACCAAGTAGGTATTAGTAACTACACACGCTGGTGATGCGGCTTTCCAACACAGATGCATGAGCTGACCAACTTTGCCTGCACAGGAGCATGGCCCAAAGTATGAGCAGGCAGTTCATTTCAGCACCGGTCCACAGACTGTTGTCCGCCGTTAGGTTGTCCTTCACACCGTGCCGCACTGATACGCTTCAGTAACTCTTAATGTCATCGTATGTGTCACCCTCACCAATCTGACTGGAATCACATTGCAGATGACGCATTTCATGTGGCCCTTTACTGTCCAGACTTTCTACAAATCAATCTGGATATGCCCAAAAAAAAAAAAAAAAAAAAAAAAAACGATCTGGGTTTGCAGTCTGAGCAAGACCCTTAGAGTTGCATTACTCACTTTAGTGTGTTTCTGTGATAAGACAACAAAGAGAACCATGTGGTACACATGCATTTTGGTCAGTGTTTGTGCCCACATTGTGTTAGGGTGTTACTGTACTACTGTGTCACACAAACCTTCAGCCAATTATGAGAGCGCTTGGCAATTTCATAGGTGGCATCTTTCTCCAGAGTCTTCACCATTAGGCCTTCGCAGGAGTCTGAACACACACACACACACACACACACACACACACACACACACACACACACACACACACACACACACACACAAATACACACATATTAATACACCAAAACACGATTCTAGTCGTGCAGAAAGGAAATGAACAGATTATCTTTCAGATAAATGTAAGGTCTTTGTTTCCTTCTGAGAGACACACACTCAAACAAACACAAAAGGGTTCCGGACACAAAGAGACGGTAGACAAGGACACAGGTATATAACTCACACACACGCACGAGAAAACTCAATTACACAAGTCACTGTTCCGTCGCTGTGGTGCATGCACACACAGGCACACACAAACACACACACACACACACACACACACACACATTAATACAACCAACAAACAAGTCAAACAATGAGACAGCAGGCAGGGAAGCAAGGACACAACTACTACACACACCCATCATGCAATTTACACATGAAGGCAAGGGCACTGATGAAATGAAACACACAGGCAGCTCACCCACACACAAAGAGATTCAAGACACAGAGGGACAACAGACAGGAAAACAAGTACAAAGTTAGCACACACACACAGAAAAGTTAAAGACAAAACAAGTATGAAAATACGTCTTGTCTCACAAACATGAAAACACACACACACACACCTCGGACAGACTGCTCCAGGAACTCTGCAATGGTGTCGGTGTTGTCGGAGTCGATGGATCGGGCGAACACAAACTCCCCCTCCACCTCTGAGAAGCTTTCTTTCAGCAGAGCCCGACGCCGACACAACGGCTGTCGCACCAGGGACTACACACAAACACACACACACACACAAACACCATTTCAAATGGCAAAACTGTGCATCATTACAACCATTTCCTCTTCATAGCTTGGAGCCTTGCAATGACAAGGATGAAATGCCATCTCCGCTTGCTACCCACACACACACAAACACACGTCTCAGAGTATATTCACAGATACACAGTCACGACAGCTTTGAACGCACATGCAAACACCCCCACACACACACACACGCGCGCACACGCACACACACACACACACACACGCACACACACACACAGTAGAGTCTCAAACCGTGAGAACACACACAGTCTTCGTTACACACAATAACTAGGAGCAGATTTCAAACCACCCACTGTATTTTTCGGGGCATTTTGAATTTGTGCATTTAAAAAAATGAATGAAATGAGCTCATAATCTTCTAAATATCACAAAACAGCTTTGTTGAAACTGAAAAGGATTTTACATCTTTACAAAGGGAATGAACAGAAGTTGACAGATGCAGGATTTCCGATTAATGATGTTTGCAGGGTCTGCAGCTTCCTCACATTTAAATCTATGTTTCTACTCTTTCTTAAAGGGGTACGGTGTAGTTTTGGGGAACAATACTAAGGAGCTAATACTACAAATTCAATAAAAATAACCCAATAACTGTATGAAGCCAAAAGGTGGCAGGGTCCACCATATATAAACAGCATAAACAAGTATGAAATTTGTGTTGTCCTTTCAGGTCAGTTTGTTCTTTCAGTTTATTCAGTCATGAAATAAATAGAGTTTGTTTATTCAGTTTGTATGGGCATGAAAAAAGTAAATAAAAAAAAGGTCTTTCTCTTCTGGGTGCATTTTTTTCCCTAAAACTACGAAGTGCACCTTTAATTTGCAATAATACAGCTGGAGTCTCAGCTTTAAAACAAGATGTGTAACTTGTGTTCAACTATAGATTATTAACTCCTCCTGTGGTCTTTAAACCTGCAAAGTTTCCCAAAATAGCATCAAGGACATGACCTTGCTGTCCTCAGCTGTAGCTGCAGTCCTGCAAGCAGCCCCTAACGGCTGGCTGAAAGTTGGAAGGGAGGGTTCTGTAGGGGGGGGAGCACGAACAGCCCCTCTCCCGTCCAGCAATAGAGTTAGCAGTGACGAGGACTGCAGCGCATAGGGAATTACACAGTAACAATTTGTAGAAAAGGGGAAAGAATTAATTAAAAATACAAAAAAATGAATTTTAAAAAAAGCACACCAGCCCAAAATAAGACAGAGAGGACGAGCGTACAGAGACAAATTAATTCATAACATTTACATAAATGTCATATTAGGTGGGAAGCAGCAATGAAATGGCACAACTAAAGAGTCACTGGTACTTGTTTAATTCTGTAATTGTGTTTCGGTCCACTTGGGAAAACTCACACGGCATTGGCTGATGGAAACTTTACTGATTTGCATTTTCTTTGGCTGACTTTTAGGAAATTAGCTTAAAAAAAAGTGTGTATCATTTAGATGGAATCATACACACTCTCAATCCCACACAGCCACAATTACCACCCATAACACATACACACATGCACACACACAAACACAGACTCAGACAGTCTCAGTCTCCTCTCATACACACAGACTCAGAGACAGTCTCAGACAGACACACACACACACACACACACACACACACACACACACTCAGACACACTCCGCTGGAATTACAATGAGCGTTACAATCATTATCTAGTTACGGCCTCCAGTAGCACCATCATTGGCATTCAGGGACGCTGTTGGCATCTCAGCGGGTCGACGCGCACGCGGGCGTGCACGCAGACAATAAAGACGCACACACACATACACACGCCGGTTCTAAATGACGGCGGCAGCGCTGAGAGAGATCTTTGGGTTACAGTTGCCTCACCAGCACCGGATCTTACCTCGCCATTGAGATAGAGGAGGTCAAAAGCGTAGACACACACTTGGACTTTGATCTCTGAGGCATCCACATCCTGCAGGGGGGCATCAAAACACACACAAACACAGACACACACAAAAATACATTTAAATATTTCTTCCTTGACAAAAATATGCAAATAGATGCATCTTATTCACAAATCGCTACATACAACCTTGGCACTTGTTACAAAGAGCTCTTTGATTTCCTCCCATTCATCTTAAAGTTTACCACGCTGCCTTCCCGTCGCTCCCCCACCTAAAATTTAACAGCATCACACCTCCTCGCTGTCTGCCTCCCTCTCTTCCTGCTCCTCAACTTATTTCATTCACCTCTCCTGCCTCTCCATCTCCTACTCTCACCTCTCTTGCACTTCATCCTGTTTATTCCACTCTTGTTTCATCCCGTCAGCCTCTTGAGTCTCGACTCGGCCTTATTACAAAGTTTCCACCGCGGCCTTGATTTAAAAATTCCAGGATTTCTCCATAAAAGTCCATACTGAATTCCAAGATTGGGTTGCATCAGTCATCGTTAATCTGTTCCTGAGTATGTGTATAAAGTCCCCTTGTCAAGCTATTAGAAAGTTTCAAACTAGTGATTTACTAAAACAGGTTGTGCCAGTATTGTGTTGACACAATCCACACAGCAATACCACAGGGAAATGATGGGGGCGGTCATCAATATTTGATGACATTAGAAAACACTTCTGTGATCAGTGGTAAAGTGATGTATTCAAGAAAACGTGAAATGCATCTGCAGTCTCAGACCTGAAAGATTTCTCTCCTGATGTATCCCTCTTCTCCTTCATTCTCCCTTTAACTCCCTCATTACTTTCCCCCCGCCGCCCATTAATGATGTTTAATTAGTCCGTATCCGGTTTCATCTCCTCATCAGAAATATTTAATTTCAGCGGGAACGTGCACGGTAGTAAAAACAGAGGAGATGTTGTTACAAAATGCCAGAAGCGCAGCACAATCAATTTGTGCATCAAACCATCATTACAAATAATCATGATTTCATAGTGGCGGTAACAGTATCTAGCAAAAAATCATCAGGATAATCATTTTTAGCCGTTTTCATCATCGTGCTCTCCGTATTTGCACTCTCATTTGTCTTCTTCCTAATTTACAAAGGAGGTCATCATGCATACAAAGAGACCAGGTAAAAGGAACGGTTTCGCGCTAATGTGATTGGTGTAGTGGAAAGAGGCCGTTATTCTGATCAAAACTGAAAAAACACAGCACTGACATTTGCAATCTCACCCCCCCCCCGTCTCATACTTATCAACTCCCCCCCCCGTCTGTCTGCTCTCTCTCAGTCCATCTCCCTCCGTCTCCCGGATCATTTCACTCTATTATCTACCTCTCCTCTACCTTCTGGTCTTTATCTCCGTCTTGTTTTCTCTCTTCAACCTTTTCACTTCCTTTCCCATCTCTCATCATCTCCAACTTTCTACCCTTTTAACATCCTGAGCATTTCATATATTCTTCTCCTACTTTAATAGACTCCTCTCCATTCCATACCTTTCTCTTACGGGTGGTGAGGACCTGGAAAGGTTGGATCTGTTTCTTCTCGCGATCCCAGGCTACTGCCTCCGCGTCCAGGACGCAGGATACCACCGAATCCTTCTTCACCTTTTAGAAAAAAATAATGAAGACACAGCAAAACAGAATTATAAAATCAAAAGATCATTATTCAGTGGAGAAAAGAGGAAGGCTATTCAAGATTTTAAAAAAAAAGAAGAAGATGAGGTTATTTGCCGATCTGCATATAAGAAACATCTGCTGCAGCAATCAGAGGATTGTCTAGATGCTTCATTAAAATAAAACAAACTTGGAGATTTAAACTGAGCACGAGACTTAACGTGGAGCTTTTTAAAGGCCTGGATACAAGCAATCAAACTGAAGACACGTTCAGGCAGTTTCAGGACCTCCAGCTGCCCTCAATTTGTTGCCAAATGCTTTAGGAGTCAACACATTAGCATTTTTTCTCCCTACTACTCTTGTGGGTAGGTGGGCATGTCTGCTGCTACCATCTCTTCTACTCAACCATTTACCAAACACACCCACTCTTTTGGTCGGATGCCCGCGTTGTGCCAAAAGCGAAAATCTACACCAGGGACATTTTGCAGTTTGCTTCCGGTTTGTTTGTTTTTCATTTCTGCATTAGCTAAAAGACTTTGGCAGCGGCGATGTCCTCGTGCGGGAGAAACACTGACAGGGTTTAGGCTGCAGATGAACCATCTACAGGCAGATTATATTGACTATTGCGCCTGATTTCCAAGATGAGACGGAGTGGCTGCTAATTATCTCAGCCATCAAATCCTGTGTGTGAAGCTAAGGAATGTTAATCTCTGGCGTCCTGGTCGATTTGGGGCCAAGAGGATTCTTTAGATGTGCACCTTGAACCTAATTGAGAGCAGATCAGTGAGCGAAATCTGAAAGGTGATCTGAGAGAGCCAATGAGTTAAAAGCAAGAGACACGTTAGAGGTAACAGGCTGTTTGGAAACAGCCAAATATGTCAAATATAACCAGTTATACTCATAAGGTCATTAGGCTAAGTAATACATTAATTACCAATTAATGTATTTGTATTAACATTAATGTTAATGTATTAATATTAATTCATAATTAGAAGCATTAAGGCGCCATGGTAGCTTCAGGAAAATTAGTTTTCCCTCATTAATATGCAAAATAATGCAGCAAGGTGCTGCAAAATCTAATCAGACCATCTCCTCTATGCAGTGTTGGTGTGGAAGTTTCACTCCGGCATTGTTCGTGAAAATGAGTCAACACACAGCCATGACAACCTAATGTGACATCTAAGGATGCAAATTTCAATTCAAGTAATTTCTTTCATCAACTGTCTGCCACGTTAATGGTCAGCAATCGATTTCCCAGATGAAAGCTCTGATTAAACAACTGACAAGGGCTATTTTTATGGCACAATCACAGTAAATTGAATGGCATAAATTAAAAGTCACACATTAAACAAATGCAAGAAAATAGTTTCCAGCGCAAATGACATAAAATGAAATGAGGCCATCACTTATAAAGGGTGCATCTTTCAGACGGCATGCAAATGAAGCATGAGCCGCCAAACTTTCTACCCTGCTGAACCGTTTCTTCACCTCAAACCCAAAACAGGATGAGGTAATGGTAACAGGAAGGAAAGAGGTGAAAACAAAAAAAATAGACGAGAAGTCTACGGGATAAGAAGTGTAGAGCAAATGAGAGTATAGAATAGGAGCACAAGAGAAAACAACAGAAATGTGAAAGAGCAGGTAAAAAAAAAAAAATGGAGAGAGATGTGCGGAAAAACTGAGAAAGACAAATGGTGCGAAGGGAGACAGGAATAAAGAGGAAGCAAAAACAAAAAGAGGTGAGAAGACAGCAGTCAGGAGCATCGTCAGGCAACGAAGAAAAAGTGCGAGAATGGAACGAATGTAGAGGGAGAGGGAGGAGTGGTGAGAGGAGGAGAAGGGTACAAGAGGCAGACCTAAAAGGTAAAAATTGCAAGACAGGCTGTATCAAAGTGCTGGAAAAAGATGAGAGGAAGAGGAGAGACAAGAATGAATGAGACAAGAGTGAGAAGAGGGAAGACGGAGAGGTGAGAAGAGATCGGCGAGTAGCGAGGGACCCAACAGGTATCATCAAGAAGTAATGAAGAAGACGGAAGAGAGAAATGATCAGATGGGGAGAAAGAAGAAAGCGACAGGTGGACAGAGACAGCAATAAAGGTGAGAGCGAGAGACAAAGAGCTGCATGGCTTTAAAAAGTTCTGAAAAAGAAATATGAAAATCAGTGTGAGAGCGAGGTGAGAGGGCAGATGTGAAATGATGAGATACAGGGTGCAAGAGAGAAGACCGAGGGAGGGGGCGGCGGGCGCTGAGAAGTAAACTTTTCGGATGCTGCCGTGACCTAATGCTGTATGTCAATAAGCGAGGAGGCGGCTGGTGGGTGGGGGGGGGGTGGGGGTTTGCGGGGGGGGAGGTTTACTTGCACTGCACAGCCATGAGCAACCAAAACCAGTCAGGTCATGCTGGCACAAAGAGAGCACGGCGAGAGAAAAGGAGCTTTTTTTTTTTTTTTACCTTGATGTTTTGGAGGTGAGCTGGTTCACACAGACTACAGAATGAGCACGTCTAAAATCCATGGCTGTTTACATATTTTACCATTCCGCCCTGTCATATCTAAAATTCATCCACTGACCAATGGGGCTCTCCAATCCACATGTGCCGACTAGGCTCTACTCAACACATCAGCCCAAAGCGGCAGGGATTTTTTTTATTTCTACTACAACAAGGCAACCTGCTTGAAGGTTTGCCTTTAAATGATAATTTGCTTGTCTAGAGTAGTGGTTAGAGGAAAGGCTTTGAACACTCTTCCTCCACAAAATACGATCGAAAAATAACCATTAACAAGGCTCTGCTGCTTTAATTCCCACAAATTCTTCCCAATAAACAGTCCCCTGTTATTTAGTAATTAAAAAGCTTTCATCATAAAGCTGCAACATCAGGAATGTTGGGGTTTTCACCAGCAGTAACTGAACACGACTTATGAGAGCAAACAGGATAAAACAGTACAATACGGCAGTGGGACATGTGGGACTCTTTCAGACACCTCAACACGTCACTCCCCACTCCCATCACTTCACAAACTTGTTCATTTTCATTTTGTATTGTTGTTTTTTTTCTTATGTTGCAAGTGACTTCAACTAAATAATGTTTGCCAACAGTTTTATAAAATGACATAAATTAACCATCTACACGTTGCGTTTAAAAGCACAAATAAGGATGCTGGAGAGAAAATAAAATTCAATCCAGAGGGATTCATTTAGAAACTACAAACATTACTGGGAGCTAAACCCTAAACACCTCTCCCCCTGATCGGCTGCGCCACAGCTCAACTCATTGGTTCTGTTCCCTTTGTAGTGCTTATTGGTTATTGCTATGGCGTTACTCAGCCAATTATTCACCAAAATTAGAGTGGTGAAACATGAATTATAATTGTCTTTTACTAAGGCTGTCAATCATTTAAAACATCAACTCATGATTAATCGCACAATTTTTTCAAATGTACCTTAAAACATATTTTTCAAGTTTTTAATACTCTTATCTATGTGGGAGTGGACTAATATGACTTCATGCAAATGTATGTTTATCATTATTGCAACAATCCACAACAATGATAAACACTGTCCAGAATAATCTTCCAAGTAACCTGAAGCCCAACAAGCAAAACCAGATGGGCATAATGACCGAAATGTAACATTCCTCAGTAATACTAACACGATGTGGTGTCTTCACACTTGTACAAGTTAACTAAACAATGTTAATCAGTGTGCAAGCTGCAGCCACCCATTTAGCTATCGCTATTGACAGTTTGTCGCATGTATTGTCGCATGTAAAGTTGTCCAAGCGTCTCCACTGCAAACTATACAGTGTGTTCTGCCTGTAACGAGGGGGAGGATGGCTCTCTGCATCAGCTGGGTGCTTGACCTGCAAGTTGAACTTGAGACTCGACGTACTCCGGTGGTAACTCAGTTCACATGAGCAGTAAATGCAAAAACTTTCTTGTCGAGAGACCCATCTGTCGGGTCTCTGAAGCTGAACTTCCCCTTCAAAAGACTAGTTGTATTCCGGTGTGTTGTTGTGTTGCAGCTCGGGAGAGTTCTAATAGTAAGCAGGAAAAGGTGTGACCTGTCCAGTGAGGATGTGTTTGACCAGAGAAACAACATGCATAGTAGAAAAATGGATGAAGAAGAAAAAAAAACACCCCTGAATAATTGTGTGAAACAGGTTGCTGGACTTGTTTGGAGAAACAAACTCACTGTATTTTTGGAAGCAGAACACAGTCTAGGAGAGGTGCACCTACTTCCTCTTGTAAACTGGAGTTCGACAGTATGCCTTAATAAATTCGGGCAAAGGGACCTATTAGTAAGATGCACCGACTATACTGCGATTTATCAGATTCATTAGCTCGCTTTGATAGAGCAGATGGGAATAGCTTTTAATATTATTGACATTTCAATAACGGCTGTGTACTCGGCATAGTCTTGAAAACAACAACAGTGAAGGAGATGGGAAGAGAGAGGAGACTTTATTGCGGCTCCTCAGTGAAGCAGAAAAACACACTCAGCAGGTGTCAAGGTAGTGTGCGCTCAGATAACCCCCAGGCCAACTGCCAAAATCTTCAGGTACTGTTGATCTCTTTCTCTCTCCCCACGCAAGCAGAAGCTCGCTAATTCGCCAAGCCTGCCCACAGCTGCAATTTGAATTAAACAGCCAGCGTTTTTTTACCGTGTGTACGAGAGACGCAGTTTCATGGCAAGTTGTCTAAATTCCATCCTTTCTGTGTACAAAAGAAATTAAATGGCCGGTGGTACCTTTTGGTGACTGAAGGGAAACGGGAGGATAAAGAAGGGTGAGGGCGAACAAAGGAGTAAATAAACTTTGAAGAGGGGTTTCACACAGAGGCAGGTGGGCAGAAGGAAAGCAAACAGATGAGCGAGTCGATGGGAGAAAGAGGCGAAGAACGACACAGCGAGCAAGTTAAATGTGTGCAGTCGTTATCCACACGGCTGCAGAAGACCTCATTTGACAATCACGGCTCAGACCGACTCTTCCCGTCTCTCCCAGGGGCTGAGCTGCAGCGCTCTGTGTGTTCAAGAGTTTTACCTTGGGGATGCGAGAGATGATGTCGGGGTATTTGCTGGTGTTGTCTTCCTGGTTGCGGCTGAATATCCGAACCTCGCCGCTCTCCAGAATATGAATCTGTGGGGGGAAATATAAAAACAAACTCGATGAATAAAAAAGAGACAAAACCTAACGCCGGGAGCTCAGATTTGATGATCAAGTCTGACAGATGGATGAGTGAATAATGCATGTAGTAAAGGAGGAACAACCGGCAATACAAACAGTGGACACATGAAATTAAAATCACTACCAGGGCATACAACAAACAACCAAGATCACAGTCAGACTACACAATAGTTTTGTCTTTTTGAGCCGGTCACTGTGTCAGACCGGGTGATCATAAGGTAATAAAATGCTGCGACTTGGCCGAGGGCCATGGCAGACTACCAGCTGGCCCCCGACCAATCAAAGCTGGCCTTCTTTCACAACTCGCATAAGGTACATGGCCTGGGTCATCTGTGCGGACTCCCTCTGACAGCAACAGCGACTGTTTCTGTACATAAATATGGTTTTCTGACATGGGTTTTGTCACAACAACAGGTCAAATCCCAAAGATTGTCTTTTAACATGATGTACATTACGTTTTATAGCCCCTTCTGACCAAAGCGAACAACATGCTGGTTCTGGGTTGGTGCTACTGCAGAGTTGAGTGACATCATCCCGTCACTGTGTATGTGTCCAATTTCCTGCCATCGGTAGAAACATCAAAAAATAACTGATCCTCAGACCACTGTTGCTTCAATTTGGCATCAATGGTGAAATCATGTTTACTGTCCCATGGATAAGTCAGAACATCCTACACTAGCTCTGGTCATAAGGAGCTTTGGTTGGTCTTTGGTCACAATAAAATGCAGCCCCTGACGTAAGCATTTCTTTGTTCTAGACCAGCAAAGTGTTTTTCTGGTCTTGAGCAAGTTCTTGGACTTTCGAAACACAAAGATCTGGTTCCAGAGCAGGCAATGGCTCCAAACCAGCACCTTCACCGCCTTGGCTGCAAACGGGTATGAGTCGTGTGCTGGGTCGCCGCATACTGCAGGAAGAGCTTCAGTGAACTTTGGCACTGATTCTACAAGTTGCTGGAACAGTACTGGAGGGGATGGAACAATGATTCTGAGAGCTTTGTCAAACACGTTGGCTCATCATCTCCGATATGCGCTCAATTGGTTTTAAAACTGGTGACCGGAGGCTATAACTTATGATCCACATCATTTTTACACTGTGGTTAGGGGCACTGTCATCCTGGAAGAGACCAGGATATAAATGTTTCAACACAGAGTAGGATTGAGGTGATCACTCACAACAACTTTCTATTGATTTGCAGTGACCCTTCCCTCTGAGGGGACAAGAAGACCCAAACAATGCAGGTAAAATGTCACTGCCACAATGTTTCTCCACTCATTTATTCAGGTGCATCCTTAAACATTTCACCTGCCTGTATCTCTCTCAGCCTCCACTTTGGAACTCAAGGATGCCAGCTGTAAAGTCATACAGTCTGTCCTCTTTCGAGTTTGAAAATTGGCCCAGATACATGTTCCGCAAATACGTTGGCAATTCATTCAACAGCGTCATTCACTTTCTCCTTCAGTGTAACTTCACTGTTGAGTCCTGGATGAGGGATCATTCCTCCGTTGCTCCTCCTGTCTCTCTCATTGTTACACTCTTACTTGGAAGTTTTCCCTTTATCTGAATTGAGGGTGTAAGGTTATAAGGGTGTCAGCTAGAACAACCTAAATTCTCCATTCAAGAACTTCATGATGCATTCTATCACTGGCCAGCTGAAGCTGTCGTGTTGTCTGTCCTGTTACCTTTGCTATGTCTCCTTTAACTTTTAGTTCTTTCTTAATGTGGATTGTAGTCAACTACCATGTGATGTGCTGTGCACTTGTTAATTGCTCATGTAATTAATCCTATAAAGGTTCCTAATTCATACACATTGACTTTTCATAATACATCCTTTCATTCCATTTGAAACACTTGGCCAGAGACAACAAATAACTTTTGCCCATTAGCATTTTAGCTTTTTGTTTCTTTAGATCAATGAGCATCACCTCAGATAAATAAGTGCATAAAAGTGGAAATAATCAAAAACATATACAATCCCTTACTTGGCTGATCAGATGAAAAACACACGCTCCCACGAATACATACAATTATTTTGATTCATTAAATGCCACACAGGCAGCAACAGACTTTATGGTGGTTATCAAAAAAAAAAAAAAAAAAAATCTAAAACACATACAGGCACAGACACACACCAGAGAGGGAGTGTTTGACTGGGTTGGTGTATCATGAGTCCCTCTGCTGGCTGTTCCAGGTAATGTCCACTGCAGTGAGACCAGAGGGACAGGGGGAAGGGAGGGAGGAAGAGGAGGAGGACGTCATGTGGCTCGCTCACTTCGTCTTCATCCTCTCTCTCTGTTTCTGTTTCTCTCTCGGCTCATCTCTCTTCTTCTTGATTCAACTCAGTTCAAAGGCACTTTATTGGCATGACTGACCAAAATTAACAATACAGCTGGAGGGGTTTACATTACAATCTCTCCCGTGCTGCGTCTCTTCATGTCTCTCTCTCTCTGGAACATTTCCACAGCACCACTGCCGTCTCCTCTTAATTCTTCCTACATCCCTCTCTCACTCCCTCACTGTCTTTATCCTCCTTTCGTCACCTCTCTCCATCTCCCACCTTCGCTCCTTATTCTACTCTCTGGTCGACAGAGGCAGAAGTAGCTTGCTCTGCCTACAGGCCAGAGTGTTTATCTTAAAAGAAAAGGCAGCACAAGCATGCAAGCAGTGTACCGAAACACCAAACTGGTGAGCACACAGTCAAGACTCATAGAGCAGCAATACCTCACACTCAAATAACACAGCCAAAAGGTACATGCATACTTAATTCAGCGGGCATATGTTCACCGCCTTACACAAGACAAACAAACACTTGTACTCTGTCACTTCACTGCCTACATGTGAACAAACACACACACACACACACACACCTGTGCACGTTCTCCATCGTACTTGTACTCGCAGGTGAACGCCGCCTCGTCAAACCTCTTCATCACCTCGCCGACCCCTTTGGTGGGGTGAGCCAACATGGGTCTCAGCGGTACGCCTGGGAGAAAAAATGTGGTCAGAGGTTTGGAGAAAGTAAACAGCTAAAAACAGCGGGACACCAACGCAAAACAAAACTAAAAAAAAAAAAAAAGAAAAGCATTTTCATGAATCATGAAACAGTTCAGAAAATAATTGCCCGGGAGAAGTTTGCAACTTTTTCAGCGCGTGCAGAGGGAAGGTGGGGAGGGGGGGTGTTGCTAACAGGCCTCCAGGTTATGAGAGCGAGTCAGATCGTCTCAGCTCCATTTCGGGGGGGAAAAAAAAAACTAAAAAACATAGAAGCTGTGAAATCAGCTTCAATGACACATTCCCACATGACACATGAGCATCACACCCACAACTGTGTCGGTGACAAAACCACAGTCAATATTAGTTTATTTGTACTCTCATTTGGCTGTGATATGAAAGTTGACTGACTCACATCCCTTTGGGCTTCACTGCTAAGTTAATCTTTAAAAGAAGCAGAGTGATATAATGAAATACACCAAACAAATTCCTTTAATTGCAGCTCACACAGCCCGATATGACAGGACAGTAACGTTTCGTCCAAACCGGCTGATCCAAAAATTCAGCAGCTCCTTTAACCATCTCGCTTTTTAGAACAGAGCAGTCGTCTGAATAACGATTGTTTACCTGCCAAAATAGCTGCAAGATTTTTCTAACTGACCAACAAGGGCCAATTTAGTTTCCCAATTTAGTAGCGCTCAGATGGTGACTGGTATTAATTTGCTACCTTGGTGCCAAAGCTCCTTATCACAAATGGCTTGACAACATGTAATTGGGAGCTAATCCTTAGTTTAGTGGTATCTTTTATCTTCCTGTGATAAATGAGTCAACTAAAATAACTGTCTTACCTCCACTAAACGGATCAATAAACACAGACCAGTCACAGTTTTGGATCTTTTAGCCTTCCTGCCTCCTGATTGGCTGCTTACCTGGAGTTAACTTGCAGTGATTGGGTAGCTCGTCTATGCCCTCTTTAAGGAGAACCGGGAGTAGGACATCATAATTGGGCATCTCGCTGGACGGCAGAGCGCAGGGAGCGAGTGAGAGATCAGGCGATGTGTTTGGGTGGAAAAACAGAAAAACAGAGGGGAGGGAAAAAAAAAAAAATCAATATCATCCAAAATGAAAGTGAGCAAAATGAGTGAGGCAGAATGAGGGACAGGGCTTAAGGGGGATAAGGCATTGTGGTGGTGCTGAGGAGAGACTGCTAAGTGAAATGAGAGAGGGGTTTGTTTAGGCTCCACTTACCAGTAAGTTTGTTTGAGAATGAGACTCTTCTCTTCGATCCACGCCCGCTTGCTCTCAGCGCTCATCCCTTTCCCTGCGTCGATCACAGCAGGTGGGAAAACTATAAGGAAGGAGGGAAAAACTGCATTTCAAACAGATCTGTGTAAGTGTTTGAACATTTGTACAACTGAACATTTGTTGGATGAAAGTTCAGCAGCACTTCAAAGGCCAGGAGATATGCGGGACTTACCGCAGCGCAGAGACTTGTGTACAGAAGCACTGAAGTGTTTTTCATGATAAACTCAAGCCAAGATAAAGTTCCAGTCACACTGTGGTTAAAATGGTGATGATAACATAAGCTTTCAGCCAATACAAATAATTTTGTTTCCCAGCTCCAAGTTAATAATTACTATAGATTTAAAATATGACTGAATGCAAATTTTTCGCACTAAATTATTCATTGTAATGGTCCACTTCAGCCCTATAAAGAATTCGCTCCAAGTTGACCTGCCTGATTAAATAATGGTAAAATAAATAAATAAAAATGTTAAGAAAAACATTTCCAGAGCAGACCACAGATCAATGCAAATTTCCCCACCGAGCCTCTGGTCTAATTGACTCTTATTAAAGCATACCTGCAGTCCTGAGTAAGCCACGAATACTAATAAGTCAGGAATTAATTTATTTAATTTGGTGTAGGAGGTGTTGGTGAGAGCAGGTCAGATCTCTGCTGAGTGCAGGAAGTGGAGAGATTTGCTGTGCAAACTTCCTTTAGAAAGTGATTAATTCAGCGACATATTGGTGAGAAGATGTGTTAATTTCATACACCTCATTGTAAACCTCAACATTGCGGCTTTCCGTTCCTTTTCTTTCATTTCAACGTGTTCTATTCATGTGTTGTGTTTGGCTGGCACACCAACTGTTTCAATCGTCATCTACAAGTGTTCTACTGCCTGCAAAGAATATTCTCACACCGTTTTAATAAGCGATCTATGAATAAAAACCACTGTTACTTGCTCTCTCACCTTGCCTCCCTCACCTTTAGTGTGACCTCCCAGTTGGGCTCTTATTTAAATTTGATAAGAGATAATTTTATCATACCACAAGTGCAGGAGCATCTCATTAACACGACCAAAATGTCTGCACACTTGCACAGAAAATCCACAGTATTCAATCCATGCAAAGTACAAGTTTATCTGAAAGTAATGAGGTTCTTTGCAGTAGTGAGTCATTGCCAACTATTCTGACGACGGATCAATTATTTCAGTCAATTATCATTTCTAATCATTTATAAAACTGAAACACATTTGCTGGATCTGGCTTCTTACATGTCAGGGTCGCAGCTCATATTTGTCATTCATCATCATAAATGGATGGTAAATTTGTGTTTTGGACTGTTGGTTGGACAAAAGATGCGATCTGAAGATGTCACTTTGGGCTCTGGTCTATACAATGTCAAAATTATGCTCATTACAATTCAGCAAACAACTATCTAATCAATCATAAAAAAATGACACCAGATTAACTGAGTGAAAATAATTGTTACTTGCACCCCTAATGCGGCCTTGTTGTGCACGGTTCATAACTCAAAGAAAGACTCTGTACTAAGAACTTTGGAAGGGACTCGCTTGTGTGACTAAAACTGTCAAGGTAAACTTAAGAATACACTTATGCAGAG
This sequence comes from Acanthopagrus latus, assembly GCF_904848185.1. Classification (NCBI taxonomy): domain Eukaryota; kingdom Metazoa; phylum Chordata; class Actinopteri; order Spariformes; family Sparidae; genus Acanthopagrus; species Acanthopagrus latus. Next base: position 10,753,163 of record NC_051059.1, on the reverse strand, counting down.
GGAGGACTGTTGCTTTTGTCTTGAATCACTCAGTCTGGTATTGCTTTACGCATCTCTCAATGTATGTGTGCCGTCATGAACAGCAGGAATGTTTACAGCTACCAAAAACTGCTTCAGTGTACACAAAGTGCATTTCACTATTGTTTTAAGATAGCCTTTTTGTAGAAAGTGTAAACCCAATCCTTGAAAATTCAAGATTACCTTGTCCAGGGGGGGTCAGGCACACAGCCTGGCTTAGTGCTGATAGGACACTCTGCTCAGCCAGGCCTATCCTCAGCTTCCCAGCCAGGGACCTGTCCATCAAAACCACAAGACCAGCAGTTGTCAGTGCCCATTTGCACCTGCACCCCATGACAACAGCTCCACGCTCCAACATACACACAAGGAGCTAAGAAGGCACTCCAATATCTTTGTGTCTATATACATGAAGTTGTGCGCATGTGTGTGTGTCTGTGGGCACACAAGCAGCCTAGACTGTCTGTGTATGTGTGTGAGAGAGTGTTATTTTACCTGACTATGTAGCGGGCCTCAGAAAAGCGGCATGCCACAAAGAGGCCTTTGATGATGTCGATTTTCTTATTCATGGCCTGAGGCAGGCAGGAGGAAATTGAGATTCACAGAAGACGAGCGAGGAGAGACAGAATGCAAAAAGACTGAGGTCACCAGCGAGTACAAACTCCATGTTCAATCCAAAGTGTAAAAAAAAAAAAAGACAGAGCAACAGAGATGAAAAAGGAACTAATTGCTGGATTCCAGCCAGGTGACAAGTTATTCAAAGACTGAAAAATGACCCTTTTCCCTCTGAAGTAGACAAATAAACTAATAATTTATTTTTCAATAAACAATCATGTTAACATTTACTGTCTTTTCCCTTGCTGACCCTTATACTAACAGCCAAATAGAGTGAAAACAATATTTGCCCAAGACTGCTTCCCCCTAATGAAAATGTTATCCAGTGGCTCACCGAGTTTCCACTCATGCTGGCAATTTCCTTCAATTTCCTGAACACGCCCCCTGCTGTCAGACTGGCTGGTTGGAACATCATGCGCTGGTTGCTACGGGAACTTTCAGCCACAAGGCCCAAATCTCCTTTCTCCTGCGCTTCTGCCTTGATTTTGTCCAATTGTCGCCCTGGAAACAAGAGCGAGGCGATAAATAGCAGCCGTCTCGCCGGCTGATGAGCGGAGAACGCTGGCATTAGCAGTTCAGCTGGGAATGCATAAGCAAGTATTTGGGTGCAACAGAATGGTAACGTGTGTGTGCGTGTGAGAGAGTCTATTACCAGTTGCTTGAGCAACAGCTTTCATTAGCACCGTCTCTCCAATGCCAAGCTCCATCCCCAGGTAGGCTGGACCCAGCTGGTTCAAACACAGGTACACACAGCACAGCAGGTCATCTGGAAAAACAGTAACACACACACACGCACACACACACACAATTTGAGGGCTGTGCACATGTGATTAACCCCTGACAATACCAGCTGATTCATTGGCTATTGACCTTTTCCCAGTTCAAACGTTCATTACTATACCGGCCTTTAAAATCTGCCAACCTCTAGTTTTACTGTGTAGTATTTATTTTACTCTTTTTTTCACATTGACAGCATAGCAGTTCTCTAAGGTCCATCACTGCATTTGCTTCAGCTCTGAAGAAAGGTTTGTGTCTGGTCACATGGTGGTATATGTATACACTGTCATGGGAGCATATCCTAGTGTGTGGACTATTTTTCATTTTCTACAAAAAGAAGCACACACACATACACAGACACACATAAAAACAGATCCAAAACTCCCACACAGACACAAAAAAATAGACAATGACATCACACAAAAATACAAAACCAAGGAGCTATGGACAGACCGACCAAACATGCAAAGACACACTTACACAAACATGGACACGAATACAAACTCCAGACACACACACAAACACAGACACACACAATTGGAATCCCACAGGTATATGCTCATCCGCACACACAACACACACACACACACACATCAATGAACTGACTCATCCTCCCACTTTTATGTGCAACCTGGCTTCATCATCATCTCCTTGATAGAGTGGCTGGCAGCCAGCTGCCTGTGTAGCGACATCAGCATGCATTATGGGAGAGATAAAATACCATTTACCTGGAGAGAGCAGCAGCACGGAGCGAAACAGGTTCGACAGCGTCTCAATGTTTCTCAGCCTAGAAAATGACAACGGGATTGCACTGAGACAAGGAAGGCGAGTTAAGCGAATTTTAAAGCCTTCCAGTAAATACTGGGAGGCGGGAAATGAGATTTGTCTGGAGGTTTTAATAGGAAATGGAAGCTGGGTGGGCAGATGAACAGTTCATTTATGAAACGCAATAGATCAATTGCAGCGGGTAGGAAAATTACAAGTCATCACCTTGTGGGAAGCTTGTCATTCAATATCCTCAAAGGTTTAAAAGTAAGCCTTGTCACCAAAAAACTTAAAATCTATAATCTGGATTCCTACAACTAAAAATCATATACAATTCAGTCACCAAAAAACTTAACGTCTTTTTTAATTTCTGAGTATGTTTTAACTGCTGTAACATCTGTAAATTAAGTCATCAGCCAAGTTTCCACAACAGTAAAAAAAAAAAGTGTGAAAAATCGGTTCTTAAACATTCCTAGAAAGTGACCCAATTGTAGAATTCCTTCATGTTCCCTGCCATCCCCATTAAATTAATCCAATTTTCACACTTTCCCTAGCGAGAACACACTCCTCTAATTATATTCCAGAGATTCCCAGCAGGAGACTTAGAAGCTGAGTGGTAATTTTGTAAAAATGCTTTGGTATATGGTGTACCCTTTGAAAAAAGTGTAGCGCCATCACTCCCTCAAACAGTGTTTTCCTCATTCTGGGATTTAAATACTTTAAATATTGCTTCCATATGGAGCTCTTACCTGCCAGAGTCCTCTTCAATCTTCTCAAAGGTGCGAGCCACTGCCAAGTACGGCACTCTGGAGAGTGATGAGCATGTAGTTAGCGGGCGAAGCCTTGGTGCTGACAGATTTTTTTTTTTTTTTTTTTTTACATTCACAGTGTTTAGCTGACTCAGCTGTTCAGAGCAACTAGCAATTAGTGCAACAGCAGAACGAGCTTTGATTCTGTGTTATCAAGACAACATGAAAGCAACAGCAGGGAGGACAAAGGTCAGAGATGCCATGGCGGGAAAATCCTTACAATTACGTTTCATAAGCAGTCATAAAGCATTTTTCCCCACGTGAGAGTGGAGAGAGGGGCAAGATGGCGGAGGACAAAAAGCCTCCTAAAGCGTTGCTCAGGTGAACCATGGGAGTATTTAACATTCTGAACATTACAGTCTCGAAATAAATTAAATAACTATCAGCACCTGTTATTTTCGTCTCTCTTTGGAGTAACAGATGGGTTTTGTTTACGATATGAGAAAATCTGTCTGAATGTTCGTATTGAATCTGGCTGTGACTCGATATTATATAGTTATCTTGATGAGAATATACATGGTCATGGATATTGTTATATTGTGAAACAGCAGAAGTATTGTCTTTTCCTGGTTTAAGAGGCTACAACACAGAAAAGTGATGTTCTTTTCTGAACTTACCAGATGGTTCTGCTTGTTCTCATACATGTCCTTACACACTTAGCCATTATATGCAGATACTGATGATTATTGATCAGAAATCGCATAGTGGAGTCCAGATGTCAAATTACAAATACAGAAAGGTTCAAATGAGTACAAAACATGACCGTAAAGGGAGGCTGATCTGAGTCTAAGCAGCCTCGTGTCCTTGATGTAAAATTCCATGATTTTTCCATGACTTTCCATTACTAAGCCAGAGTGCTTCCCTGGTCTGAAAAATTGATTTCCGCTGAGTTTCTTAATGTTTGACTCTGGAAGGTTGTACAGAAAAAAAATCTACTTGCTTCTCCAAGGTGAGAATAAAAACACTATATAAATACGATTATCATGACTGTTGGGTGTAAACCTTGTTATCTCAGATCTTGGTGACGGGAGAATATATAAGTCTGGGGGATTTTTTGCTCTTATTTGACAGTCTGAAGTAAAGGGTGAATATAAATATAGGGAGAAAACAAGTTATATAGTTTCAGATTCTGAGAGGGTTTGTTGTTTTTCTATATTTCATGTGACAAAAAACTGATTTCTTTCGGGTTATGGACTGTTGAGTCGGACAAAATAAGCAATCTGAAGATGAGACCATGACTGTGAGGGACATTTTGACATTCAAAATGATTTGTTGTTATTGCAGTCCTAAAAATAAGTTGGGATTTGATTTCCCATCTCTGCATAAGGTCACTGCACAGACAGGTGAGCAGGCTGATTAAAAACTTACTTTTGGCCCTGCTTCCAGCAAGCGTGGTCCACGGGATGGTAGTTAGGCCTGGACGGATTGTAGTCCGTTTGTCCCGAGGTTGACTCACTGAGGGAGAACAGAACAAGAGAGAGGAAATTAAGAGTCGAACTGAACGATGTGACAGCTGTTACAGTCACATCTCAGATCTCTTTGTAGATAGAAAGGCACATTATTATCATAACAATGAGACATTTTGAAAAGCGGTGAGGGTTTTTGAGGATATCTTGAAAGCTTCACTTCAGACTGAAAGAATTTGAACTAAAGCCAAGTTCATCTTGAAAGCGAAAGCCTCGCATCGATTAAGAAAATGATCCACTAATTTGTGTTAAGTGTATTCCATGTTAGCAGTGTTGTATAATTTATTTTTGTAGTAATCTTTATTTTAAAAGGTCACTGGCCAGTACAGTTAGAAAGTTACGTTTTACAAGATATGTTCCTAAGTCGAGGTGCAAAAAACTAGTGAGTTAAACTAAAATACCGTAGCCTGAATTCATTACAAGGAGAACCTCTATGACTGCAAACCGTCTTTTGTGTGCAACTCCTATCACTCCTACACTGTCACATACAAGGCAGTGATAAAAAATAAATAGTAAGGAGGATGAAAAATGCATTCCCTCGGTTTTTCTAGAGCTAAAAATAAACTGGCTGGAATAGTTAACATGACCTGAAAATGACAAAACAGTAATACACTGCTGCTGTTGCCGTTGCTACTGTATTATTTACATGTGGTAAAAGCATTACTTAAGATACGACGGGTCGAGATGTGAAGTTTTAGTCAGGATTATAACGATGAACACAGAAATAGTGCAAAAAAGGGTGTGCAATGTTAGATGTACGTCTGAATCCACGCACAGACGAACAATATTTTGACATGCTGAGAAGGATGATATGACACATGGTGTTAAATGTCTCATCACACTTTTTTTAAGAAAGAACTCCCGAATTCAGATTTTCAACAAAAAGCCATCGGTTGCAGAGGCACTGCAAACAAACCCCGAGGACAAATGACTGACACACTCTGTACAGATAACGACTGATTCCAAAACTGCACTGCTTTGTGGTCAAACCTTCTCAGGACCACGTCGAACTTCCACTAGATTGATTGTCGTTTAACAATACATTTGAGAGGGAGTTGTTACACCAAACTGACCTCCTGAATGTTTTGATATCACTGGAATATAATTTCATATGTGCGTCAAACTGCAGTCTTGACTCAGAATGTACTCGGATATAAATAAAACTGAACTTTGCTGCAAAACAGATGATATTGTTCAAGCCAGGCCGCCTACAGCTCCACAGTCCGCTAAGGCTGTCCTTCTCGTTTTGTGAACACTTTTTGTATTTGTGCCCATCTTTAATAAATACCATTTTACTGGAATTATCAATAAGCGAAATAGATCTGATTGAGTGTTAGCGTTCAGTGTGAGCACAGAAAGCTTGTTTCAAACGTCTGAAGTGAACGAACGCAAACGTAGAAAATTCATCTGTGTTGTGTTGTGAGAGAGATCCTGACAAAGACATCATTCAAGTTTTCTGCTCAAAATCACATCACATAATTACCATTAGTAAAACCGCGAGACATGCCAGAGACCGTCTGAGTCGCAGGAACTTTTCCACATATAACTTCAGCGATTTTTTTTTTTCCTCATATAAAGTTGCCAATGACACCACCTACAGCCGCATTACTGTTGGCTGTTCCTGCAACGATGCTCTGTGGGCTGACGTGTGGGACATTTCCCTTTCATTTGAGCGTTATCCAGTGAGCGATCTGTCTTGGATGTCAGGGTGAATGGAGAGAAATGTTCACATATTCGTTATAAAATCAAGCTGAAGTTACTTTCTCTCCTTTTAGATCGAGTGAGCTTCTTTGTTCATCACAGATACTGACAACAGTTGCAGTGCTCTTTGTTGTTTTTTTTGTGTTGAATCAAACTTGGCCAAAGTATACACACATACCACATATTTGGTATCAAAGTAAAGTGGAAGCCTCTGAAATGAAACATGTGATGGCCAATTTCTTTCTGTTCTATTTTTAGATAGAGCTGTTTGTTTGGGTTAAGTAGGAAAAATCCCATTTTGATTGAGGGTTTTCAGTGAACTACGGCAACTTTGTCAAAGTGTGCTGTGGTCGAGAGGGTTAAAAAGGCACCGACGAACAAACTGGATGAAAAATCTAAGTAATCAAAATAATCAATAAAAAACTTTCAATACCAGCCCGACTTCATCTCCACAGTGTCAAATTAGTTTCCCCTCACCTCCCTCTGCCACAATTTTCTATTTGCCGAAGGGGTCAAAGGTCAACAACGTCTGAACAGCAGCATCTGAATGAGGTAAGTTTTTGTCTGACAGGTGACACTACAGACCACAATACAACGTGCAGGTAAAGCATCCGACCTGTCAAGCCTGAGCTGTCTGGAACTCCCTCATACACTTCGCCTTACCCTTTCATATCTTTGCTCTCTTCCGCTGAAGTCTTCCTCTCTGCGCTCGTCTTTTTCTCTCCTCCGTCACTCGTTTCTGGTTTCTCCGTTTTTACTGCAGTTTTTCTTGGAGCTTTTGAAAAAAAAAAAAAAATAAAAATGAAAGGGGAAGGTGAGCGTGGAGCAGGGGTTGGGGCGGGACAATATTTTGCTGTCTTTCCTAACTGATAAAAGCATAGCACATTTACGGACACATTTTTTTTTTGTGCAAGCACAGAGCTATGCAAATTCCTCCTCACCAAAGAAAGTGCTGATGGGGGCTTTCTTGGGCAGCTCCTTATCTTTCTGCTCTTTTGCTTCTTTCTGCTTTTTCGCCATTTGACTTTTTGGGCTCTCCTCTCCCTCTTGCGTGTCCTTTTCAACTACCTCCTTCTCATCATTCGCCTTCTCCTTTGCTTCATTTTGCTTTACCGCCCCCTCAGCTTTTTCTTCTTTCTCATCAGAGCTCTTTCTCTCCACCCGCTCCTCCTCTCCTTCTTCTTTCTTCCCGTTCCCCACCTCCTCATCAGAGCTGTTAGCCTCGGTCACTGCCTTTTCAACTCTTTCTTCCTTTGCTCCCTCCTCCATGGGTTCACCGGGGTTCCCTACACAGGGTGAGACAGAAAGGGAGCTGAGTCATTGAAGAAATAAATGCCAGCAGGTTGACTGAGGGCGACCCACTTTATTTGTGAGCCCGTGATTGAAGATGGTTTTCAACATAATAGCCGGTTTCAATAAATGCCGCAGGTTACATTTTTAAAGGGTTTTTCCTTTTCGCCCATAGGAGCTGGGTAAGGCAGAAATTACCATTGACAAACTTGTACTGTGAGTCCCCGCAGATACAGCTCAGGGTGGTGTTACTGGCTGAGTGAGGACGCAGACATGAAACTTTCATTTTCTCATCCACAGGTTAAAATGATTGCTGTATCCAGCATTTACTGTTGGTACTTTAACAGCCAATTTTAGGAGCGAGAGGGGCCATTTTTCTGTCTGCTGAGCGACTGTAGGTACACTTGCCAACAGTGGTCTGGCACATGTAGTGGCATCCTAATAGAGAGATTAAACTGGGATTGAAGGGTGGCAAGCTTGTAAGCAGTGAGTGGCGAAAGCTGCCTTTCCATTCTTTTTTTTTTTCAGTTTTCACTCACTTTATCTGCAGGTTTATGGCATGTAATGATGCAACTAACAACTCTTTTCAATGTTGATTAATCCATTGCTAATTTTCTTTTATCTATAGAACATGAGAAATTTGTGAAAAAAGAAACATCGTCAGTGAGGATGCCCTAAAATCGGAAAAATCGGAACTCAGGGGATTTCTAAAAAATCTGTGTGTTTATTTTAGCTTGTTAACTGTCTTTAAGCAATTACTTGGAATAGTTCAAATTGGAATAAAGTGCAGCTGACTGAGGACACCAACCACAGACGTTGTTGTTGTTCAGGTTGGGTTTACTACCTAACACCATCATCTAAGGCAGCTGCTTCACTGATGTCCGTGCTATCTTAATACAACTGAATACTATGAGAGTTGTGAAAGACAAAATTGCCTTCCATAAACCACAAATCCACACCACCCGTCATCAGGACAGTAGCTACAGTTAAAGTTGACATTAACAAGTTACTTACGGGCAGTGAGCGGCTATAACAGACGGCAGTTGTGTCTTCTGACAAAAAGAACACACTCCAGTCAGACCACTAAGCTCCTCCACTGCTTATGCTTTGAATGTTCCTGATAATGTCCCATAAAAGTTCACCAGAACATTTGTGCCTTCTGTTATCACGCCCCTAAACTGTGAAGCTTACAGCCACTGGATATCAGAATGGTAAGCTTTCTCAATATCATGATATCTTATCAATCTGGTTTTGAATTTAAAGTTTATTATAACATTACTTTTTAGGATTTAATCATTGATTGTAACTGTTGTTTTTTTGTCCATGGTGTTTATTTTATTGACTTTAATTTATCAACTTTTTAAGTTTGGGCTTCATCTTCATATGACAGGTACTATGATAAAAGAAATGTAAACAGTATCACGTAAGAGCAGATTTATAGTTCTGAACTTAAACTTCCTAAGCCAACACCCACTCCAAAATCAGGAGGAGTCACAAAATCCATGCAGAGTCTGCTAATCACCATCAATGATCTATAATTGGTTGCTAATAAAAACACTGGCTAAACATACACTGAATGTTGGCCTGTGTTTGTCCCCCCCGCCCCCCCCACATGTATCTGAGGTGTATCCAAATTTAAAAGTCATAGAGAGTCTCCAGTTCATTTTCCATTCTCACTGAGACCCTCCAGCCTGGTGGAGTTGCAGTGTGCCGTACCCTGTTATCTGACTCACAGCAGAGGTGAAGGCCTACCTGGGCTGCTGGCACTGCTCTCCACACGGGGCCGCTTGTTTTGCTGACCCCGCTCCTCCCTGGACTCAGCCTCCTCCTTCTGACTCTCACTGCCGCTCCCGCTCTCATTGAGCTTCCTCTTCGGGAACATCTTCCTCGCTGCACATGTCGGGACAGGCATTAAATTAAAAAAGAAGCAGAGGAAGAAGAAGAAAGCAGTAGCGAGAGAGGCATCCCAACTGAAATCATGCAGATCAAACAGAAAGAGAACGAGGAGATGAAAACATGACGGGTCTGCTCTCCCTTATTGCAGATGTAGGGCAAAGAGAAAAAGAGAATCACAGATACGTACTTTGCTAATGAAAACACTAATTCCATCCTGAAAGATATTATGCAGCACGGCAGCTTTGGGTTCCAAGTGTAATTTCCTCTGTAATTTTATGCAGCAGTGGTGCTCGAGGGTGGTTTTAGTTTTGGTTCCACATCCGCCTCTGTTTTGGTCCTTGTTAGGGTTCTAGCACAGGTAGCTCTGCTGAGGTTTTTTTTTTTCCCTTCCACATATTATAATTAAAGCATTAACCCGGCACATTAAGAATGCTATTTCTGGTCAAATGAAAGCGTTTCTTTAATGTGATGTTTCCTTTTTCTGGCGGTGATGGCGGCGGGGTTTATTGTGGCAACGCACCACTGCCGAGAGCAAATCATCAAACAGGGAGGGAATGGGATGATGAAAAGAGAATGAGCCGCAAAAGTGGGATGAGGGAAACAAAGTGAGGAAGGAGGTTCTACCCTGATGAAAACAAAGCTAGAAAACGGTGTAGCTCTAAGAAGCTTACATTCTCTATTCAAAATCCTACATTTCTGGTGTGACATGAAAAATAGAGCAAGTGAAAGGCTCCACTTAAAGTCACTTGGCCATTCTGTTTCATGCTTAAAGCGGACCGTTTACACGTACATTTCATTTAGAATTTACAGATAACGAACATGTTTGGCAGAAGGACATCAGCAGCTAACTATCACGTGTGAGACACTGAGGCCCTGCACCGACTGCAGCCATAAAATAAAAATCATAAAAACATACTTGCGCTTTTTTTTTTGTTTTTTAAGAAAGCTACCGAAGGCTGCAAAACTTAAAGGAACCATATAAACATTTACGATCAGCTACAATAATAAGACGACTCGCTCTGCTGCTTGCGTTGAAGCCCAGTCAGCAAAAAGCTTTACACCGCAAGACAATGCAGAAATAAAATTGCCATGATCAGGATGCAAATACATGCAGAAAAATAATGAAAAAGGCTCAGAGTGTGTACTCGTGGTTCAGCAGATGAGATAAATATAAATGCACCACAGTCTTGTCTCTTGGTTGTCAGTCTGAGGGTTGAGACCCGACCAGGGAGTCGAGAGATAAGAAACACAAAGGGTGGAAAGTGTACTTGGATGTGTCTGGTGAACAAACTTCTCATGCATGCAGTTTGTTAGAAATGCCTTGTTTTTCCCCTCATTGCGAAATAATGAGTATTTGGATCCATTAGGCTCCTGCTAACAAGTAATCAAGTAAAATAGCTCGGGGCAGAAAAACTATCAATCCTCAGCTGGTGTCAAAGTTCAAAACATGCTGCAACTATGGAGAAAAAGTTAAGAAGTGCGGCGTGAGTGAAGAGCAAAAAAAAGAATGATTAAAGAAGGAGTGGGTCATACTGACCGGTCTTGCGTTTAACAATCCCTGAGGGGGAGATGGAGTTTGGGGTGCTGGGGGTCCCGGGTGATGCTGAAGAGGCTGGAGTGGCTGGAGTGGCGGGGGTCACAGGGGTAGCTGGGGCGGGTGGAGGAGACAGAGGGGTGGGAACTGCCTTGAACACATCATCCTTCTGAAACACAAACAGCATTGATAATAGACAGCATTAGAACATTTAGCTTTTTAAAAACCATTACTGGAGCGACTAACTGCAGATCATGGTCAATGAGAGTGTGGGAACTGTAAGGCTGTTTAAAACAACACGATGAGGATCAATAAGGTCTGCTTGTGTCATCCACCCTCCATGTGGCATTTTCTGCCAAACTAAATGAGAATTCACTCCGTAATGGACTGTCTATGGAAAGACAATCGACGACCCCCAAATCACAACAGTCGCTGTCTCATGATACTTTTCATATTGAGACCAGGGGTGTGTATGTTCGTCAATCTAATGATTAGATTCTGAGTCTTCTCTGTTTGATTCGGCATCAAAGATACAGACTGAGAGCATCTCATGGTCATGCCTGTATTGAATAACAAAATGAGGGGGGGTGCGCCGCTGTGTCTCTAACACTGCATGTCCAGCAGTGGGGAGCAGCCTCACTGTCCAAGACGCTGAGTGGGCATGGGGGTTTTGGAGAACCTTAAAGTTGTTAACTGGCTGCATGTGTGTGTTGGCCAGCTGGTCTCATCTCATTAGCGTCAGTGTCTGGGTGAAGGTGTAAAATGTATTCATATTACAGGCCTACTTCATGACCGTCTTGCGATCAATTAATTCCAAATCAATCAATTTCGATCGATTTGTCTTAGACTGGATTACAGGACAACTCAAGCGTGTGCTCACGTTAGGCCTTTTGATCACATTGTCGATTAACACCAAGAGGATTTTTGGACATTTGTGAATTGATTCTTTCGCCCATCTCGACCACGTCACAGTGTCCATGTTTACATTACTCACAGTGTTAAATAACATCTTGTTTAACAGCCTTGCCAATGAGCACATTTGGGACAGAACAGGTGGTGTTGATGAGTTTTCTGAGCTCATCTGATGAGCTTTGTCAGACAAACAAAAGGTCGGAGGTCTGTGCCAGGACTCCTGATTTCTAATCTGCTGAAATGATCAGCTGATTAATCAACAAATCTGATACAACCGTTGTTTATAAAATGACATTCTCTCTAAATTCTAAGGACATACGTTTGATGCTTGAAGATGTCTAGTTTCGATGACAGATGAATCACTGATAATAATAATTAGTCGCCGCTCTACAGTGAACTTCAGTGGAGCTGCTCTGTGACACATATTTGACAGTAACTGTGACCATATGACGGTGATGCAGGTGGATCATGCCGACAAACACAATGTATCCGTCACCAGCTCTTCCCCTGATGAACACATAATGAATAATTTCTGACGCACCACAGACCAAATGAAGGGGGCTGTTAAGAGAAGTGTTTATCAAACAACAGGTGGTGAGCGCCAGCCGATAATCAGGTCTTTTCATTATACGGCTTATTGACAAAGGCATTCAACATGGTGATTCACCATACAATTACTATGCCTTTGTGGAACAGTGTTTTTCCGACCACTAAATGAACAATAGGCACTGATACGCCTGCGGGGGCTCCAGAAGTCGTGTAATTTTCAGGGGGGGGGTTTTTTCAGTTTTTTTTTTTTTTTAGTTCCAATTTTCAGTTACTTACAGTCAAGTACACAGAGAAAGGTACACTAACGAAAACAGTAATACAAAAGCCGTGTTTATCATACATAATTAAATGTTATATCAAATTCATCATCTCATGACCTCCACATCACATACATTCAAAAAAATATGTTGTTTTAAAGTTAGATAAGACCAAGCCTTAAAAATCATGTGCAGCCTTTACCTTTTTTCACTCACAGTCGAGTGACTCTCAACATCAGACATTCACTATGTAAAAATATGCCTGCTTTGTTTTCCGATGACAGTGACATCCAATGAAACTGTCAGTTTTTTGGCAATAATGTCACTGTTCGGTTGAGTGATTGAAAGAGACTCCGATGTCCTATTCAAGAAGAGACAGATGCCATTTACCTTTTCAGTTTTACCAGCTTCTTTGTCTCCTTGTCCCTTGGTGGCGACTTCTTTTACAACCGGCGCATCGTCGTCGTCGTCGCTATCCAGGATCTGACGGCTGCGTTTGGCAACCTTCTTGACGGGTGAGTCAACTTCCTGGACACCGTTCTGCACCTTGAGGGGGCTTTTGGCAGGTCTGGAGACAAGCACACAGACACACAAACAAGGCGACGTGTGATTCAAATAAAGCATTTATATGAAAACGTTGAAATGCTCATCCACATGGTGCTGTATTAATAAAGAGCAGTAGTCAATGGCAAAAGCAGTAAAACAAAAAATGAAAAAACAATCAACAGACATAAAAGTCAAGACAGGAGTCATAAAAGAGAGGTCGAGGCAATGATGAAAAGATCATTATATAAAGGCAAGTGTATTAAAGTGAGTTTTAAGATGTACTTTAAAGACGACACTGTGTAGAGATAATGCACACTCATCATCAAAGCAGCTCAGAGATGAGAAACAGAAGTTATCAGCTCTTTTGATAATAACTACTGGCCAAAAAGAAAGAAGATTAACAGAGAAACAGATCAGAGCGATTCACAGATAACTGTCCACACACCAACTGTCAGTGTGGTTTCAACAAAAAACCACGGCTGAAGATGAGTTGGTTCATTGACACAGTTTACTATTATTCCCAGAAATATATGTCAATATATCTCAAGTTGGCTTTCTCTCTAAAAAAATTGCAGATATTTGCAAGTATGCAAGTATTTACTTTATTTTTGCTGATCTGTACTGAGTGGTATATTCATTCAAAATAATTCACAGTATTCATAAATTCTCAAACATCCTGATATGTTGAGTAAATGAACAAATAGTAATAAAATCAATGGGTGGGAGATCTGTATCAGAGTTTAAAGTGCCAGCAGCTACAAATTCACTGCAAACGGTAATGATTTTCTCCTACAGACCTACAGACAGACAGTCAAGGTCAATATGAAAATAATATAATAAAAACATATAAAACTGGATATCTTTCAATACCACAGCAAAAAGAATATAAACAGCCACCACAAAATAGGCAAATCTTTTACTTATATCTTAATAACAACTTGAACACATTGATGATACAGAAAGAAAAAAAAAAATCACTGAACACATAACGAAACATTTGTAATGATCTCAATATCTATACAGACTTGGGTTGAAAATCTGGCTATTCTGTCTTTTCCACTAAAGCTTCAGTACTTTTGATGTTATCGAATGTGAAAATTTTACATTTTAAAGATGTGCTGAAAAAGTACTGACACTCTTGAAAACCTTCGGACAGGAAAATTTGTAGTTACATGATGGAGTTCTGTAAAACTAAAGCCCTGTACTCACAGGATCATTAATGCCACAGGTATAAGGTGTTAAAAGTATTGATACACATTTGCAGCTTTTAAGATCAAGTAAGAGATGCTTTGTGGTTGTTCTTGATTAGAACAACATTTGGTTGCTCCTAACCTTCTCTGTCATCTTTTAAACATCAGTCTAGCTGATCTGACTGCACAGCTGTTGAATGCTGCTGATGTTTATGAGCCACTCATAATAAAGACAGGACTTACACAGGAACAATATCATCACAGGACCTCTGTGTTTGATCAGACATTGTAGGTAACATGCCATGGACTTTTTACTTTACACATGGCAGGTTCACAGAGGATTTAGATCACAGACATCCTCCACAAATTTAATTACAAGAGGTTACGGGCAGACCGATTATCAGGGCCTGTATTCAGCCCCTTTCTGATTACTGATTGTGATTTTTCAGTCAGACTGCCGAATAATAAACTAATTCAAAAATGTGCTACTTTGGCTCTGATGCAGCATCCTCTCACGCAATGTCCCGCCAACAAAACAATCTGACCGGTAACACATCACAGTTAATAGCCTATGAACATCAAAATAATCTTAATCTGTAAGTAACTACTGACAAAATGTGTCAAATAAACTGTAGTGGAGAGGAAGTGTGAAGTAGCAGAGAAAGCAAATACTTAAACTGCACTTAAGTACAGTACTTGAATAAACTGCACTTCATTCCATCTCTGTTCTTTCTAAACGTGTGAACAAAGAGTTTCAGTTTTACCGCAAATGAGTATCGATCCCAAAACATGGCTTTTCAGTCTCCTTGATTTTTAGTAATGAGTCGACCCCTACTAGAAGTCCACAGGCAGTACTAGTCCTGTGCAACTAGGCCTTAAGATAAGACAGAACTGTGGTTATCCTGAGGGAAACTGCAGAACAAATTATGAGTGAGCGCATATAAAACATGCAATATATCAATAAACACTATGATAATGATTATGTCCACATCTCTCCCAGCGTGGCAATAACCACCGATTCGGTGTGATTGATTACAAAGTCTTACCTTTTCACAGCTTCAGCTGTAGTCTTCTTCTGAGTATCTTTGTCCTTGCTCTTGGGCTGGAAGAAGGATCTGATGGAAGAGGAAGGGTAGACACAAACAAGAAACAGTCAATGGCTTGATGGGCGGTAGCATGCTTGTCATCACTGTGGGAAATAAAACGATACAGTCATTGAAACAGCGTCTGTTTGCTAATGTGTGTGAGTTAATAAATTGGGGGAGGGTTGACGTCACTAGCTGAGTTGCTATCTTGCTAACTTATCTTAGTTACCAAACATCACGTAGCTAGCTTAGTGTTGCAGCATTTTCATCTGATTTCTTGGACAGTAGCAAGTGTCTTGCTAAAACAAATAACGGTTAAGGTGGAGCCCACAGACAGCACACATTAACCGATGCATTTATCTGACAATAGTTCGGTGTCTGTCTCCAGGACAGGCGCAGAAAGTGAGTCTGTATCCAAAACAGACGTTGCAGACTAATGCAAGCTAACGTTGACTTCCTAACTGCGCAGTTAACAGTAATACTCAGCTAGCTAACGTTACACTTTCATGTATGCAATTTAAAACCCCTAATCACAACACCAACGACACGGAACTAGATAACTTTGAGTTAGCTGGTTATACGAATGCAGACACTACCAAGCTAACGCTACCACCAATAACAAGCTCAACAGAAACTACTCCAAGTTAAGATCTCTGTACTTACGCGATGCTCCGCTGCATGTTGTCTTCAAACTCTTCCTCTACCTAATGCTGAATTAAAACTATTAGTTAAATGACAGTGCAGGTCCAACAGCCACACACAACAACACCAACTCCCGCGTTGCACGATGACAATATTCAGAATATTCGGCGCCAAAATGACATCTGAGCCAAAGATCGTCAAATGAAACGAGGAGTCACTCGAGGCTCTCTAACTAACGGTTGGGGGCCACCAAACACGTTCGCTCAGACTAGAGGTAAGATCTTTAGCCCGAGCCCGAGCCCGAGCCCGACCCGGCCCGAAATTCGGGTCGGGTCGGGCCTAAAATGTCAATCATTACGTTCGGGTCGGGTCGGGCTCGGGCTTCTGTCTCGCTGACTTTTTTTTAAATAAATATATGTTTATAAAAATGTATACTAAAACGATGTGTGGATACTAAATTAAGGAATACTTGTTGTAAATAAATAATTTGGATAAAACAGAGAAGGCGGCGCTGTAAGGTAATTGCTATATAACTACTACTAAACAGGAGGCGCAGAGCAAGAGCACGCTTTGCGCACGGCTTTGCGGACATTTCATGAACGTAATCTTGAAATTTCGGGTTTGCTTCGGGCTCGGGCCTGCAAATCAAGTTAATTGGTCGGGCTCGGGCTGGGTCGGGCTTTAATGCCTGCGGGCCTGGGTCGGGTCGGGCTGGATTTTTTTAGGCCCGATCTTACCTCTAGCTCAGACTAGCGAACCATCTTAAGTAAATTTCTAAATTTGAGATAGATCAGCAATTAAGAAACGTGGCTGTATCATGTTTGGTTTTAGATAACATCGAAAGATAACATAAGCCTCCTGTCGGTTTAAGAAGTGTACAGCAATAATTAGCTAGTAAGTTAAGGTATGTAAATACATTTATAAACACGAAATAAAGCTACAGTACAAAAACATGGAATAATGTGATATGACTGAATACTTTTATTTTGAATAATAACAGCAAATGTAACCCTATCTCGCAGTTTTCCTGGTAAACTGATTTAAAATTAATGGTACCCGGCGAATGAAACCGAGTGACACCTCTTCATTCTTCTCAGATCTCGGCTCAGACTCTCTCCCGGGAAAGGCTGTGATGTGAAAAGTTCGCGGGAAGCCGGAGCCGCTGCTGCCCCCCGCTGTGTCGGGGTGGCAACTGCAGCCGTCAGCTGCTGGTCCTGATGCTGCAGGAGAAGAAGACATGAAAGCGGCTTTCATGAAAATTTCACAGTGCCTGTTTGAATGCATCATTAATGCAGCACTTATTATTTTCATGAAGCCCGGAGAGGGAGGGCGAGGAATGCAAGACAAACAGCTGAATAATGTAAGTTGAGTGCACTGCTTTATTTGCACAAACACAAGTGCCATGTTTTTAATTGTTTACAAGTGCAATTCCCCCAGTGTGGTACCGTGAAGTGCAGACAAAAAAAAAGCACATTCCTCAATATTTAAACTTTAAAAAAAAAAAAAAAGAAAAAAGAAAGACACACACACATCATGGTCCAACTCAATAAATACAAAATACATGTATCACAGGCAGTGAATAATAAACTACTTTACAATGTGGAGCTAAAAGAGTGTGGATGTGAGAGATTTGAGGGGGGAAAGCAGTCCATCTGTTGCAGTTTAGCTCCTCTGCTTCACTCTTTCCCCTTCATCAGTGCGTCACTCCCCGCTCTCCTCTCCTCTCCTTGAATTCCAGCCTGCTTCGCTCCACCGAACAGGCTTCGGCTGATGTGGTTCAGATCCCACCCCGCGGGACTCTTGTGGGGCCAGCCGTTAGCGCTGACGTGGAGGGCCGAGGCCAGAGGTGGGAGGCCTGACTCCCTCAGCTCCTTCGGGTTGACCCCTGGACGTACGGGGCCGGAGATGAAGGGGAAGTGACTGTGGAGAGCTCGGGGGGGCGGGATGGGCTTAGGGAGGCAGCACGGGAGCAAGAAGGGGTAAGGGACCGGCTGGACTCCTGTCAGGAAACATAGAGAGAGTCACATCAATCACAAAGTAAAGAAGGATTTTTTTTTTTTGGTCAGTTTTATGATACCCAAGAGTGGACAGAGTATGTAGATATCTGACTTTTGGTTCGCCCAATATGGTGAATTCAGTCATTATCTACTCCAGTAGATAGTCCACAAAAGTCCACAAAACATTTCTGGAGCTTCACAGCACAACAGCGTCTCCAGAAGACGTGGAGTTCAAAATTGAGTTTAAAAAAAGCCTATGTTATTTACATCCGCGATGTGTGGCCATGCTCCTGCACCCACTTCCACTCCCACTTGTCCTTTAAAGCAGAATTAAGTTGTGTGTTATATACATTTATGTAAGAGCAGGATTTTACTGTTGCATTTGCTGGAGCTCATTCTGGACTACTTTGTATTGAACTGCAAAAAAATAATAATTTTTCATTATATGTTAACCTGCTGTTAATTTTCTCCATTAATCAATTGATTGGTTTGTCAACATTCGGACAATGCTGAGAAATGCTGTCTCCATCACTCAGAGCCCAAAGGGACACTTTCACAGGGCTTGTTTTGTCGAACTCATAGCACATACCTCAAATTAATAAATGATCAATCTTGAATAGCGAAACATTTTTACATGAAAAATGATTATTAAAGTAGTTGTATATTAATCCTCTGTCAATACATTTTTTAACTTATGGTTTCAACTGTACAAAAAAAGTACGGTGGTCAGATAAGCGCGGTGAGGCAAAATGCACAATAATTCAATCTGTAATGTAGTGAAGTAAACTTAGAAAGTGATAATGATAGTAGAAATGATATAAGTAAAACACACATTTGTACCATTGTACAGTATTTGAGTAAATATAGAGGTTAGATTCAGTTCAGCCTACAGATACGTGTGTGTAAAAGACAACAGGAACTCAGATTCACCCACAGTAAAAAATAATAATTCCCAGAATGCACTTGAAGCACTGAATGGACCTTATTTCAAGTTACAGTCATTTACTACAAAATGAAATATATTGTCCACCTCATATCTGGCATTTTTGTAATAAAATTAATTATTGTTCCCGGCCGGTCTTGGAAGCGAAACTCTGTAAGTAAGTGTGAGTCAGTGTGAAAGTTTTCAGAAAATGCCAAACAAACTTTGGGGGAGTCGGGAAAGAGTTTGGGAGTTTTGGGAACTGTGAGCTGTGGTTGAAATCACCATAAAGGGGATTTTATTTTGAGTCAAAATCCTCCTGCTTCTGTTCAATCAGACTCTGCAAGCCTGCTGCATTCCATCACAAGTTTCATGAGTCGACTCTTTTAAAAAATACTACAGTTACATCTGAGATGTTTGAATTTATTCATTTTGACCCCCCCACCCCTCCCCCAGAATCTGTCTTCAAGGTCAAGCCTGGACTCCAGTCCTGCATTATTTTCCACCTCGCACACATCGTCTTTCACCTTGAAATGGAAAAATATCGTACAAGTCAGACACAGCAGGGAAGCCTTGTGACTCCAGCTAGGGGTAAACTTCAGGACTTATGAATTCTGCAGCGTGTGAGCACTTCAGGGTGAATTATGTGACGTCAAACTGAGGATGGAGCACTGACTAGATTCTCCTTGGTGTTTTCTTCTGTATGTTTAATATCAAAGGCAGATGAAAAGAATTCTGATGTCTGTCCGGTTAACACTGCAGTCAGTGTGTCTCTACTGAATGCTTGATCAAGAGGTGAATTGATCCTACGAACAAGTATTGTCTAGAAAGCCAGGTATATCTCATTCCTCTGCTCACCTGGTGCAAATGTTGTCCAAAAATGACTGAAAACACACTGAGTGACATTGCTGCACTGGCTGTTCATTGATTGGAATTCAGAAGCAACATCCTGCTGAGGTAAATACCAAATGTGTAGCAAAAATGCACAATTTAAGCCACATTTCGCTGCAGGGACCAGGGTCTGGAGTACGTTCCAGGGACATTAGTGTATCCTTCAAGTCACCGCCTGAGGCATAGCACTTCAGAGGCACTGGAAGTGCTGAACATTTCTGATTGGTCGAAGCCTCTAAGCATTTTATCTTAGGCACCGTCTTTTAAAAATCTGCCGCCAATCATCTGTCTGCTGCTTTAGATGGCATAAATGTTTTACAGTTGTTCCCAAAAACAATGTTTGATAACAGCAGAGGCTTATTATGACCCCACATTTACGTTTGTCGCGAGGCAGCGACCTCCGGTGGCTGTAGTGAGCATGACAGCAGCACAGGAGGTAGTCAGGTGAAGTATCTTAAAGAGGATGAAGAGGATGGGGTGGTCTGCTGGGTGAAACACGATGACAGTGATATGTGTTTTCTTACCTCGGTTCATCCCTGAGCCTGCTCCTCCACACAGAGGAGCTCCACCCTCAGCCGGGAGGAGAGGAAAGGGAAGAGAGCCGCTCTGGACCAGCTGGAGAGCGGGACGGATGGAGGATGAGATGATGGAACGAATGGAATGGGAACATGGATCTGTCAGTACAATATAGTCTGCCACCATGTGTACAAAATATCAAGAACACCCGGGGAAGCTTCTTACTGTCACGTTTTACTGATTTGACTTAATCAAAGGCGCAGTATGTAAAAATCAACTGATCCCTGGTTGTTTTCTATTTCCACTTTAAATTTACCTTCTTACATATTGCACCTCTAGATATACTGCAGTTCAGGCTTGATGTTGTTGAGAAGAGGCAAATAAGTAAAAGAAACACTCTGAGTGATGAAGACATTCATCAGATTAAGGTGGGCAGGAAGGTGTTCCAGATATTTTGTACACTTTTGGCTTCATTTAGGATTTGAATATGGCAAAAAGAAACAAAAGCATATTTTTAATACATGGTATCAAGAGTTTTACTCCAAATTGGTATGGTATTTTTAAATGGACTGCACTGCTCTATACTCCACAGACAAGGTCCGTCCATATACTAATCCCAACACTTACAGAATGGATCCTATAATTAAACAAAGTACGGTGCTTTCTGAAGGATAGTGGGTAGTCTAAGCCCTGAGTTGGCCAGCGAGCGTGATATAACTTGAACACACTGACTCCCGTCTTCATTAGAAGATCAGTAAATTTCATATTAAATGATAAAGTGTTAGTAATGATTCCTATTCAGCCAGTCTTAGAGTCAGCCGGTTTCATATTAAATGATAAAGCTGGAGCAATTGTTTCTATTAAAGTTGGTCCATTTTTAAATGTCAAAAAATTCAGTTAGGGTAATTATTTTTTTTTTTACTTCAAGTGTTTTTAGAACAAAACTCTTCTTAAAGGACTATAGCCAGGTCTTGGAAAACTGGAAGCCTTGCAGCTTATTTCTGTGAGGAAATTTGTTTTTGTTTTTTGTTTTTAAATGAACCCACTGTTTCTCCCAGAAACAGACAGAAGGCTTTTTTAATCATTCTGTATACATATCAAAGGTAATACAGCCCAGAATCCAGTATTCCAGACAGGGAAGTCCTTTAAGTTGTGATATGAGGTGTAAAGAGGTGGTGATGACCTGATGGCCAGGTGGTGGAGGTGGTGGTGGTGGAGGTGGAGGTGGATGTCCCGGATAGTTGACCAGGATGAGTTTGCTGAAGTTGAACTTGTAGGTGAACCTTTTCCCTTTGGTCTTGTGCAGGATGCGTTTGTTGTAGTAGTATCTGGAAGTAGAATGTTCCTCGTGTCAGACTACACACACACACACACACACACACACACACCGCGTCTGTTTGTTCATGGCAGGCTGTAACGTCTGTTCACACTCATGTTCCTGCCGGGGCTCTCAGGATAGAAGTGCCTCCCGAGTGCCATGTGTTGCATCAGTGGGCATTTTCCCATTTGAATTTTTTATTTGACAACATATGTTGGCGGGGAGTGCATTTTATTTACAGCAGCCGCCTGAGGGAGAAGCTGTGCGAGCAGGGGGATTACACACGCGCCATATGTGATTGTGTGTGTGTGTGTGCTGTGTGAGCGAACGTGTCGAATCTTGCATTTTGCATCACCTGAGCGCCCGGCTGAGCTTGTCGTAGTTCATGTGTGGTTTGCCCTTCCTCTCCCCCCACAGCCTGGCCAGCCTCTCGGGGTCCCTGATGACAAACTCGCCCCACTCCCCTCCCCAGCCGATGGCGCCGCCCTCGCCTCGACCCAGCAGCTCCAGGAGGAAGTGCCACAGCTGGACCTGTCTGGAGCCGGGCGACCAGGCCGGCTTGTAGGCCCAGTCGGGGAACAGCACTGCTGGAGAGACATGAGGAAGTCTTGTAAATGTGTAAGAAGACACAGGTGTGCTGCTGAGTGATGATGACGGTTGATGTGGTGTGGAGCTCAACCCATTGTCTTTTTCTGTTCGGGTGATCAATACCTAAATTTCTTATGACGTCTTTCTGTGGCCCACTTCAGCAAAAGTCCAAGTGGAATGACTTCCATCGTCACCGGTTTGATTGAAAACCTGATGAAGGTTTGGTTGAGGCTCGGAGTCTGATTCCACCTTGTGATTTTTGCTGAAGTCCACGAAAGACCTCATTAAAACTTCTTAAGAACACGTTGCAGTCCTGCGGATGTCTGTAACTGAAGTTGAAAAAAAAAATCATTCTTGCTCCTCAAAAGACGTTGAGGTGAGATCCTTTGCTCAGTGGGTATGGGAACTTTTTTTGCAGAGTCCGATGATAAAGCTGATACCGCTCACACGTCTGTACAGTAAATATGATGACACAAGATACAGCATGTTAATTAGTGAGCTTCAGATGGGTTGAGAGGTAGATTTTGTTAGTTAAGTGTAGAACCAGGCCTCCTGCTCCCCCAGTTGTTCTTTATGCTAAGCTAACCAGCTGCTGGCTGTGCGTTCTTTTTTGTGTACAGACATGAGCGTGGTATACATTTTTTCATCTAACTCTCTCATAAAAAGTGAAACAGCTGTTTTTTAAGTGCACTCTTGGAGGGCAGAATTTTTCGTCTAACTCAAATGTACCGAACCTGACAACATGCAGTATCTGATTTGTTTCTGACCGATGCGTTCCTCTGCTGTGCTTTTAGTTCCAGTTCCAAACTAAAAACGTACTGCATGCGAGTGTCTGACGCAGGTTTTCACAGATCACTCACTGTCTGATAATTATCTGATTAAGTGTAATTATGAGTCGATTATATTTCCATTTTCTGCTATTCCATCCTTCCACTCCACTACATTAATTTGACCACTTTAGTTTCAACTTGGATCATTTGTTACTGTGCACTTTCAAATTACTAACACGGAATACAATCGACAAATAAATCGTGATTTAATATTGTAGATTTAGATAAAACTTAAAATTGATCTCTGGGCAAATGTAGAAACAGCCTGGCAGATATTATTCAAAGCAGCCGAGCAGCTTCAACATTTGAATGACGGACACATAAATACATTGGTTATTATACTACGGTTATGATTTTTGAATGCTTGATTCTGCATGACAATTGCTTTTACTTTTGCTAATCTAAGTGTATTTCAATGCCAATTTTTTAGCTTGCAAAAGTTTGAATTGAGTATTTCTAGACACTATTTCTGCTTCTGCTGATAGATCTCTCAGGACTTTGTTCCAGCATTAAGCGTGTCTCTATCAAAGTTAACTAGACACGAGTTTAGGCTGAAAGAGACACATTAAACATTAAACGATTGATCTTAACTTTATTACAACCTTTGGCTTCATATCCTGCCTCGGAAGTCTGATGAGTCACCGCTCTGAGCTCCGAGTGGGCTGATGTGCCCAAATTCCCTCATCCTTATTCCACACCGATGGTCCGTTTGTCCACCTATTCATTAATATGTTTGTCCAACAGTGATTCACGAAATGACTGTTTATTTAATGTCAACAAAACTTGGGGGAAAAAGAAACAATTCAACACTCAGAATTAGCAATTAACACGTCTTCTGAAGCGGAGAAGTTGGTGAATAATTGTTTCGACAAGACGAGTCTTGCAAAACACATTCTAGGGCCAGAGAGGACATGTCTAATTATTTCTTCCATTATCGCTTCTTCTGATCATCATGAAGCTAATCACTCCTTCATTATGAGAAGAAGAAAAAAAAAACATTTCAGGCTCATTATGTTCACTTCACAACATGATCATTTGTTACAAGTTCAAGATTTCTCACAGCAGGCGTCTTTGACAATTGAAGCAACGCCGTGTAACTGTTTCACATTCGAACAAAAGCTTCGGGATCATTTTGATGCTATTATATTTTTATAGGGGATAATTTAACTTCTGTGCTATATATGTAACCTGGGTCAGTGAGTTCGATCTCCTGCGGGGAGTGTGTATCGCTCTACGGCAGCATGTCACACACCGCCAACCATGTTGGCTGAACCTCCATGTATTCAGAGTTGAAAACCTTTTCTGTTTTTTCCCTCTGACGTGCTTCTCTGATGGCTTTCCTTGTTGCTAAAGTAACCACTAACTGCTGCCAACTGTGGCTGACCCTTCCCAAACAAGATGGAGAGCTCAGAGCACCACAGGGGGTTGTTGTTGGCTTTGGACCATGGGGAGTCAGAACCCTAAAAAAGATGGAATGGTCATGATGTCAGTGAATCTCGCTTTGCTGCCAGAATATGATGTCAGCCCACATTGAAGCCTATGGAAGATGCATGGAGAAACACACTAAAACAGGTACCGGTCCGTGGGTCGTTTGGTACCGGGCCGCAGAGAAAGAATAAAGGCGTTATTTTATTTCCGTTATATTCACGATCATACTTGGAAAGTTGTTTTATTTTGAAAAACGGATTCTCTTTTAACTACATCCGTCTGTTCCTCTTGGCACACTTGACACGTACCTGTTTCAGTCACGGTATACCCTAAAAAAATAAGCCCTCAAGCTAGCTGAAATGAGTGGAAAACAAACGTCTTAGGAGAGCTACTTTACGAAGAAAACAGGAATTATGATGAGACGGAAGAAGAGGGAGATGGACAACTGTATACAACTGCTGTTAAGTATGTTATCTAAGTGAGTAGAATGGAGAAAGGAATACACTTCGGGTGTTTCTGCACTTTGTTGTATAATTGTATTTCATTCCCGTGTAATTACAACTACACAACTTTAAGTTATGATAACAAGAAATAAACAAAATATGTTCTTGTCCACTCTGGTGCCACATGTCTGCCATGGAGCTGTGGTTGGGCCTAGGCGGGTCTGACACTGGGCCCATGTGTAACTCACTCCCGCCCAATCAGAAGGCTTCTCGATGGATCATCCGTAGAATAGCCGTCAGTGAACACCGTCTCAATTACCCAACCACGGAACCAATAAAAAAGTTCTGGTTTACCATATGAAACTGACAACAGGGGCAGATCCCTCTGACTGGCGGTGTATTGCGCTGTGTTGAGAGGGCCACTCACGTAGCTGCTTTTAACGCGGACCACACTATGATAAAATGGTGAAACAAAGCAGTTTGATTGGGTTTGTAACAAAAAGAACAGGAGGAAGTGTTGTGGGCTGTGGCTCGGGGGTAGAGAGAGTGTTTTGTTACCACAAGGTCGCTGGTTTGATTCCCCTGCTTAGCACATTGAAGTATCCCGAGGAAAGATGTGTGGTCAAATGGCCGCCGTGCCAGCCAGATGTTTGTCCCATTTTAAGGTTACTGAGCACATTATTGCCGCTGTGAACTCGAGGCTCTGTGACGCTGTTAATGTTCCTCTTGGTGCCTGTAACATAACCTACGATGTGGTAGTTTAATTAAACTAATGTGCGTTCAGGTAAGTAGTTGTAATGTTGCTATCTTAACATAAGTTTCAGTGCCTAATAAGAAGGACTGGTTTCAGGGTTAGCCGGGCCCACCTAACTGTTCTTTATGCCAGCCGACACTATGACCTCTGGCTACGCTACTGCTCCGCAAAGTCTGAGATCAGAGTGAAAAAGAGTTACTGCGATGAAACTAAACAGGGCGCTAAAGAATTTAAATCCATGACCAGAAATATTCATCTTCTGTTTGTACGTGTATTGTTTTTTGTGTATTGTATCTGTAATTAGCCGTATGTATAGACTTGCTTTAATCCATTCTTTTATTATTGGATTTTCTTGAAATATTTTGGATCATTTCAAACTCCACACCACATTAAATGAGGCCTGCCCTCATTGATTTTTTTTAGTTTAAGTAGAGGTCATAACAATAACACCAACAACAAAACTAAGACAAAGCAGGGAAACTTACACTAATGGTTTCTTATGAGTGAAAAAGAGGACAGCATCATTTGTCGGCGATGACATGTTGTCTTTCTATTTTTACCCCCGCTACTGGGCCACAGGCTGATACACACAGCAAGGAGTGAACGTACAATAACTGTTGCGTAATATCGAAGATCTCCCACACAGATGACAGCCCACACGCATGTAGATAACTGAGATAAAGACCCGTGGAAATACACTTACTTCTGCTCCAGTAAGGCGATGAAAGGTGTCCCACTGAAGAGCTGCAGCTGCACTGCATCTGAAAAACACGGCACAGAGCGAGCAACTACCCTTCATCACCGTGGTCGCCGGCAGATTGTGGTCGGGGAGGCGATTTAAAGAAGAGCGTTAATCATCCATCACCATCCGCGGCTGTTAAATGTTAAACAAAGCTGAGATGGGTCTGATTAGCAGCAGCCCCTGCTCTCAGAATCACTTGAATTATTGAATCACCTTCACACGTTTTCAAATTTAAACACTCGCCTGACTGTATATTGCATCTATATCACCATAACTGTAAATAGATATAAGGTCATTAGAGCTTTGTCAGCTCATGATGTGCTTGAAAATTAGATGCACTGATTCGATAGCTGAATTGTGATTAGAGTAATGTGTGAATGTGTCATTTTCCCTGCAGATACTGTTGAGTGTTTTCAGTATTTTCCTTCAATTTCGTCCAATAAACACACACACACACACACACACACACACACACACACACACACACACACACACACACACGCCTTCCACCCACAGACACACGATGACCTTCCAGGACGATTCGCACCCACCATCTTCCCTGGAAGGCTGAAAACTCATCTCTTCAAGAAGTACTTCACATAACCCTTTTCCCCCGCTGCATGATGCGTCCTCTGCTATAAGCCCCCATCCACAAGCCATAATATCCTCTTATCTTGGAGCAACAAGAAAACGATGTCTCCCCTTAGCACTTATTTTATTTCCTTCTCCCCACGCAGCACCAACACTCACACAGGATCATTGCAGGGTCACAGGGACATTATCAGGAAAGTAAGGAGAGCCGAGGCAAAGACATTTTACTTTTAGGGCATCGTTTTGATGAGAAACCGGTCCCCGGATGCCTCTGATTTGAGACGTGTGCAAAAACAACAATCAAATATGAGAAAACAATGAAAATGCAATCATGTGGAGAAAGACTGCAAACAAACAGACTGAAATGTTACGTTTCTTTTGCAAATTTATGCAGATTTTTGGCTCTGACATTTTTGCACTCCTGCCTAAAATTAAAGCTCGCTCCACTGGATGAGAAAAATCTAAATCCACCGTCAGCCTAATGAAAGCTAGAATTTCACTTAATGCAACAATCAAAGAAATATAGCAACAATCACCATCTCCCACTCAAGCACGTAAGACCCACACAAAGTTTTTTTTTTTATAAAAGAAAAAGTAGATAAAGTTGCAGCAATTAAACCAGTCACTCAGAAGAATTCTCCCTTACAATCATCTCGTTTACAAAGAGCGAGCTAATGAAAGCCTCCTGTGTAAGTTAAGTGTAATAATAACTCGACGGGTCCTGTTACCTTGATTGGAGCTGGAGTGGAGCGAAAACGCTTCGCTGGATGAATAACAATGATCAGATTGTCTGCCGGCCGGCCCACTTCAAGTCTGGGACGACTGGAGGATGGATGGAGCGACCGAATCTTAAACCCTCTATCTCATCTCACCCCCAACCACAAACTCTCTCTCACACACACACACACACACACACACACACACACACACACACACACCTCTACCTCCCCACCCACACCACTCCTCCCCCCTCTCCCGGAATTAGGGAGACTAGGTCAAGAGGAGAAGATCTTAGACTGATTGTGTTGACAGCTTCAGAGCAAAGTAGGAAAATGTGCCTTTAAAAATGTCTCGACTCTAAAATGGAACTGTTCATTTTGTTTTGTTTTTTGTGTGTTTCGTTTTACAGCAAATTACTGTAATTGTAGTCGCTGTTACACAGAGTGGCACCGTGTTTCTGTAAAACTGCACCGTTGCTTCATTTTAGTATTCTATTAGTCAGTTCTTTGTGTTTTATCATATTGCATCCTACTCTTATATCTACAGATCTACAGATGTATTAAATATTGATATATTACTGCTAATTGTTACTAATCATGATAATTACTACCAGTTATTATAGCAGCTATTTCATATAATAAGATACAGTAGTGTGAGTACTTAATCATCCCCATAATTAACCACCTAGTGGTAAGAAGAAATCCACTTCTTGCAGTGGTGATGAATCAATTTCCTGATTAATCAATAGCTGAGCGGCAGAAATCAAATCAATAACAGTTTTTGATGATCAATACATATGACGGGGAGTTTCCTGTCACACATATCAAAGAAAATAAGTGTATCCTCCCGTTTGACGCACTGAAATCAGAGAATTCCTGAGGATGATGCTAAATTGTGAATCGATTATCAAAGTAGGCGCTGATTAATTTTCCTTCAGTTGACTTATCAGCCATCATTTTTGATAATCAATACACGTCAAGGGGATTTTCTATCAAGCATGCCAAAGGAAAAGCAGCAAATCCTTATAATTTGGGCAGTTTTCAAGCAAAAATGTAAACACGTGAATTGATATAAGGCAGTCGCTAATATATTTCTCCTTCAAGCGACTATATGGTGAGCGCACTGTTTGTTTCAGCGCTATTCACCATTAAAGTCTTTAATTAAGAAAATGGTTCTAGTTAGAGCCCAACAGCTACTGGGGACTTGACATGACGTCGCCTTTCGTGGAAACCTTTCATTTATTTATTTATTTATTTATTTATTTTTACTTTCAGGATATTTCATTGACTCAGCTGTTAAAGGGATTCATGTATAAACCAGGGAAGCTCACTAGGAGTTATTTGTAAGCAGAGGTCAACCGCCGCTGCAACCCAGAGGAGTTAAAAGGGCAGCGCCGGTAAAGAAGGGTCAGATTACCATCATCACAAGTGAGAGTATAAAGGGTCAGACCTGAGAAGAAGCTCGAGGAAGGAGGAAAGAAAAAAAATAAAAATAAATAAGCTGGGACAAATAGGTGAAGGTGCTCTAATACGCTGAGGATTGGTGCGTATTACAGTGAGCCGAGGCGGGGGGATATGATTGAGAGGAGCGAGGGCGACTGGAGGTTTTTCTCCTCGCTGAATCAAATAGGTGATGAGCTCAATACCGGAGCCACACTTAACTCCACTACAGCTGCCTTTCACTCGACAGGCGCGACCTTGGTCGAGGTCAACGGGCTGCTCAACACTCTGCCACACAGGCTCAGGAGGCTGTGAGAGAGGCAGGCAGCAGCCACGCGTCCTCCTCCAGCAGACGATCCGACTGCAGCGCTCCCTCAAGCACTCCAGTCTCGAGCACTTCTTCACTCCAGCGAAACTCTGGGTGAATTCCTGAAGACTACACCAGAGGTTAAGGGAAGATTAAAGGCAACGGTTGTCATTCTGCAACATCGGGGGTGTAAAATCAAACTACACAACGGGGATAAAAGGGAAAAACAAACTATTTTACATACGGTTTTATAGAGGTTGAACGAAATCATCAAAGAGGTTAATTTTTTGTTTCAAATAGTTGTTTACCTAAAAATATTTTTGTAATTTTCCATTGAAAAGTTACAAGATACAACCTGAGGCAATACATTTTTTTTTTTTGTTGACACAATTAATAATTATGAGTGGACAGATTTGGGATCTTGTTTAGGTTTTCTTTCAGAATTTATTTATTCTTTGAATTTGGAAAAATTGCTAATTTCTGGCATTATTTAAAGTGATTGTCTGACATTGTGTGAAAACATGTGTGTACCTTCTTGCAGATGGAAATGCTGGAAAAGTCTGACTCCACTCATCAAGCCTGGATGGTAAATATGAAGTGATACCACCAGCAGCTGTTTGACCTGGCATAGTAAGAATACTGGAAACAGAGGGAAACAGCTCTGCAGAGGGAGACTAGCTCTGCACAAAGATAGCAGAATCCACCAATGATGACCTGTAACGTAATATATCTAACAAGTCCACAAGTCCAAAGCATCAAGTTGTAGTTGTATTTGAAGGGTTTTGTGCAGGATTTGGTTGGCTGAGCGCCTGGAAACCTCATGGGGATGACTAGACGGCTGTTTATTTAAGCGTAAAAGGTAATTATACAAATATTTACAGTATATCTAACTCCTCAGACTCTGGGGGAAAAAATGCTAATTTTTAAACTTAAAAGGTTTATATAACTTATCTTTAAGTTTTGTTTTGATCTCGGGGATGAAACCCGTTCATCAGATCTGCACAAGTATCGACAAGTTCAAATGGTGACGCGGTCCATCCTGACAATACGGAGATAAATGGAATCTGTCAGTTGGTTATACATATTGATTTCAGTTAGACGTGACTTACAAGACCATTCTGAACAACTTCACCTAAGCAAAGTGCTGTGCTGCCGTTTGTTGTCGGATGAACTGTGATTTCACTGCAGCACAGACGGATGGGAAGAAGCTCACTGCTGCAGCAATCCATTTAGGCTTATGATATACATGCCTGCCTATATATTTCCCTGCAGAACACGCACGCACACACACACACACACACACACACACACACACACACACACACACACACACACACACACACACACTCTCATCGTCCCTCAGATGTGATAGCTGACACCGGAGGCTTTTAATTCTAGTGTAAATACAAATACTCTCCCAGACAGCTATCAATTATGCATGCCGCTAATTGAGTTGAATGTTGTGCTTTTAGCAGCCCAGGGACCCTGGGTCACATGTGAAAAGCCTGGAAGCAAACACACACACACACACACACACACACACACACACACACACATACACACACACACACTTGCACTTAAACACTTGCGAAGACCCTTATTTATATCACAGACTCTCACTTTAACCTTTATGGACTGTAGAAATGATTTTGCATGGTTTTAGCCTCCTCACAACAAATTAAGAGCACTTAACATTACTAATGATGATTTTTAAAACCATGCTGTGGTGTTTCCGTGCCGTGGGTTTACATTCATTTCCATGTGGGGTCTGGTTTTAAACTGCACTGCTGTGTTGCAGTGCATGGCGGAGTAATGCAGAGTTGTGATGGATTGCTTACATCACTTGTTTCCTGAGGCTGCACACAGAAACAGTACACAGCCCGCTTTGGTAATTACATGTTCAGCCAAAACTCGCAAAATCCGGGGTATACTATTTTTATCCATAACCCCTAAACCAAGCCTTAAAGGCAATGCAAACCCATTCTCTAAAGAAATAATTCATTTTCTTGTGGAAAGTTAGAGGAGAAGATGGATACCACTCTTTGAGCTTGGACCCGTAGCAAGGGGGCGATGAGCTCGGCTCGTTCCGAGGTGAAATGTTGTGCACACAAGCTGAGCAATTAACACAAACAGAAACATAAAATTGACAATTTGGGGTTTTAGTCGGCGTTCTGTGCTGTAATTTTTAATGAGTGGTTTGTCAAAGAAGAGTTAGAACTCCACCTAAAACCCCACATTGGCATTTTTACATTTCTGTTTGTTTGCAGATTGAACAAATGAGATACGATGTTTAAATGAGAGAGCTTTTCGAGGAGGGCAGAGTGAGCTGCCCCCCCCCCCACTGCCTCTATCCTCCAAAGCCGAGCTCCATGAATATACAATATATAATACCAATGAGAGTGGTACAATATTCTCATCTGTCGGCAAGAAAGCAATTAAACTTATCTCCCAAAATGTCAAACTAATCCTTCAATCTCATTTTTAATTATAAGCGTTGACTTCCAACGCAAACACACGTTTTATCATCGGTCTAAAAATGGGGACGGCGGTGACGTAAGGCGTCTTCACACTCACATCTGAACAAGTTTCTGTCAAATCTGATCAAACCATATGATGTTCTGATGTTGTCAGCCGCATTATTAGGACTGTTTACTGACCGTTATTTAATGTCATAAAGAATAACGAAGACCTGGAACCAAGTTTTCAAGTTGACAGCTTATCATTTCTCTGTTTTCTTTGGATCTTCAGACGATCATGGTCTCGATCGCCAGGCAAGAAGCTGCTCCGGCTTCATCGAACAGCAGATGTTCAAAACAAATGTTCTGTTACTCTGAGCGCCCTAAGGACTCCTCGTCTGTTTTGGCTTTAAAGTCGAGCTTGACGGTTCACTGTTGAAGACGACTTTTGATGCGCAGTAACCCCGCCGCCAGAATACATGCTACCAATGTTTCTGCAAAATCACAGATGAGTTAAAACTCTACACTTCTTTCTCTCTTGTCACGATGGTGTGAATTATCCTCTGGTTAGGTTTAGGCAAATAAATAAATAAATAAATAACAGGGTTTTGGCTTAAGATGCCTGTTTTGGTCGCCACAAACACAGCTGGAGATGCCCCAACTTCCCGTCAAAAATATTTTCTTCATGTCATCACAACCAGGGCTGGTTATTGTCCCGAGGTGTCCTTAAACTATCCATTGGTGTCACTCTTACAAATGCTGAAACACAGACGCAAGTTTGGCGGACTCCAAAAACCATCCCTATCAAAAGTCACCCAACAGTCTAGGTCCTCTTACTTGATTAATATGTAGCTTTCCACCATGTTACAGTCTCTATAAGAAGTTTCTTTTTACAGTTAAACAACCAAATTCCTCAGTTAGACCATCTGCAGTTCTTGGAAAAGTGAGCAAACTTTGCAGATGAAGACCTTGCGATACTTCTGAGATTATTTCATCCATCTCCAATTGCTCCAGCCCTCGAACAGCTTTTTTGATGCGGCGAGCAGCGGCCGAAACTTTCCATAAAACACTTCCAATCTCCGCCGCGAAACACCCAAATTGGTCCTGTCAAAGGCAGAAGTGCGAGAGGACACTGCCGCCGCTCGGCACAGACACAGATACGAAACAAAGGAAGAGGCCTCACAGTGAGTGTAAAAGCTGACAGTTTGGAAATTGAGCCTTCGGACTGATGGGGCCCACCCGGGCACCATCCAGAACCGGCTGACAGACAGAGAGGTTTAAACGAACGGGCCGAATGTTGAGGCGAGCGGCGCTGTCGGGGGAATATTACTGTAAAGATGTAATGTAAACACAGATATTTGCGGAGAAGAAAACCCTCTCATCTGCCTTATTTACTCTGCGTGCTCTGTGTGCCAGATATTAGCCCAGTCCATCACCAGCAGAAGCTGCGGCGGAGAGAGAAAACAAAACAAATATAATGAAGGACTTCGGCCCGGGTGTAATAAAACTTCACAATCCCCGAGGGGCAATTTGGGTAACGGCACACAAAACCCCGGCGCTGAGGCAGGAATTTTGCTCTCCACCGAGATTGTCATCCTCTCCTCTCCGCATTATCTCCTCTGTGACGAACTGTGTGTGTTTGTGTTGAGGATGAGGAGGATGAGGATGAGGATGAGGGGGAGGAGGAGGGGGGGGGGGTTAAGTCTGGATTTGATCCCCAACTAAAAGGACTGTTTGTTTTACAGCTGACGAACCCGGAGTTTAATCTGGTGCTTAGCTGCCTGCTCAATCCCTCCCCTCCTTCATCTCTCCGCGTCCTCCCATCCCTCCCTGCCTCCCTCCCTCTCTCCCCTTCATCTCTCTCTTTCTCACTCACTCAATCGTATCATCCTCTCGCAGCGAGTTGACAACCCCCCCCCCCCCCCCCCCCTCGCCACCTCCTCTCCGTCATCCTCCTCTCTCTATCCTCCATCCCTTGTCATCTTCTTATTTTTCCCTCTCTCCCGTATTTGTGGTGCCAGGAGCGGTTGTTCGCGATTTACATTTAACTGGATCCATCAGGTTGTGTGTTATGCGTAAAAATTAAGCAGAGTTACATCATGCGGTACAGTGGGTGCATGTGTGTCTATGTGCGTGCGCGTGTGTGTGGGAGGATGGGAAGGAAGGGTAGTGATGTTTTCTTTTTTTCTTTTTTTTTTCGGGGGGGGGGCTGAAATGTGCTTGTGTGTGTGAGTTAGGGCCTCCAAATGTGCGTGTGTGTGTGTGTGTGAGAGAGAGAGAGACAAGAGGACAATAGCGAGAGTGTATGTTAAACAGGATGATGGTGTTGCAGCAGATGAGGGTCATGCTCCGGGACTTACAGGTCAAATCCTGTTAGAAGTAAGAGGGATCAAGGCTTTAGCGAGGGGCTGCCTATTTTACTGCTGCAATATTCACTGACACTGTGCAAGAGGAGCCCGGGGAGTGTGCGTGAGAGACATTCAGAGTGCGTGCATGTGTGTGTGTGTGTGTGTGTGTGTGTGTGTGTGTGTGTGTCAGTGGAATAGACCGCTTGCTTCGATTTGATGGAGCTCAGTTAAAACATGGAAGCGATGAAACAGAGAGAGAGAAGAGAGAAGGGAATGATTTATTTGAAGTGTTTTACATTGTTGCTCGGTGATAGTTTGATGATAAAGAAGTAACTAATTAGTGCAACAATGTAATTACCAGGTATTAACAGTGGGCATGCTGGGAAATGTAACCTAAAAACGAGAGTATTGGTAAGGGATGTAGGGATTAAATGATGTCACAGTTCAAAAATGGCTAAAATGGTTCCGCTACACTGAGCGTTTTCGATTGTCACGCTTGGAAGAAAAGGCGCGTTATGAAACATTATTCTCTGAAGTAGGAACAGGAGCACTGCGCTGTTTATTTTCCCAGAGAACTGATTATGCTTGATACCTCCGGTGCTCCTGGAACTCCAGTAGAACGTAATAACTGACCCAACGGTGGCACTCTCTAGGCTGTAGAAGTGTTAGCTAACTGGGCTAAGCAAAAGTCAGATCCCCGTCACGGCCGGTCTCTTAACAAAATCGTTACACCCCATTTGTGATTCGTGACACGTCGATGTTGGCACCACGTGTTAGACAAAGGAAGGCGAGAACAGGTCGTAGCCTGAAATCATCCCGGATTCGACTAGAAATCAACGTCGATTGTGAGACATCTGCAAAGAGCACAAAGGATGCTAAAAGACAACAGCCGCCCCGGCCACAGTCTGTTCACCCTGCTGCCCTCTGGGAAAACATGCAGCAGTATCTGCTGCCATACCACCAGACTACAGAGCAGCTTCACTCCTCACGCGGAGACTCCTCACCACTAATCATCCACTCTACGCATAAAAAAGTTTGATTTTCATCCGTTTTTTTCTGTGATATAGCTTTAAAAGCACTCAAACTCAATTTTTGTTTGTCTAAAAGAAAACGTGTGGATGTGTGGGGAAAGGAAAACACGGGGAAAGCAAATGGGCGAGCTGAACGGCAAATAAAGGAAAACAAATGAAAACATTTGTCACCGCTGCAGTTGCGATAGTAGGCGGCGGTTTCTCCCCAAATTCTGGCGTCAGGAACACATATATCATCCAAAAATAATGATGCGAGAGCCATTACCATTCGCACACTGGGTTTGTTGTATGGCTGCATTCAAAAAGGCTCGAGTCACGCTGTTAGAGAAATAATTCTCATTAACAAGAGTGTTTTTCCTAATGAGTGGGTCGGCCAAACGGCAATCAGCCAAAGATTCGTCAGCTGTGAGCTGAAATTCTCATACAGCACCGGCACAACTGAATGCGGCGGCGAGCGCCAGAAAGGCACAAATAAGCCGAACAAATGAGATTTTCCTGTCTCACACCATCCATCTTAAGAATCTCACATCAGTTGAATTGTCACTGAAGTATCTCACGGGGGAAAACGATCAAGACGGCAAAGAGAGAACAAACAGCGGAGAGAGCAGAGGCAGCGCCGTTCCCCCGAGGAGGCAAAGCTGTATAATATCATGAGTGAAAAATAAAATGACAAAATGGACACGAAGGCGCTCCGAGTCGGAGTGTGGGTCCAAGTGAGAGAGAGTGTTTGTTGTGCTACAGAGTAGAAGCAGCCTCGTGCCCTCTCATTTGAAACAAGAAGGTTAGGGGACCAACTGTCTTCCTCGCTCTTCCTCCCCTCCTCTCTCTGGTCTCCTCAGCCTCCCTGGTTTCGTGCCGCTCTCCAGGGAGCTGTGGTTTCTGAAAGGTTTCTCAGTGTCCTTAATCCCTCCATCTCTTTGTGTCCAGGCAAAAAATATATCCGCATGAAACTCAAGAGGCCGACAGGGGCCAGGACGTGTGAGAAAAAAAATAAAAGAGAGAGAGACTAGGCTCTTTCCAGCCATTTGTGGGAATAAAAAAGGGGGGAAAAAAGCTTCTCTTAATGAAACAAGAAGATAAAAAAAACAAAAAAACAAACAAAAAAAAACAATTGGGCTTATTTTTAAAAGAGCAGCGCAAAGATTCAAATGAGAGGTTCTTCAGGTTCAACAAGAAGAAAAATGGTTTTAATTTCACCCATTTTATTCATAACTGGGAATTATCCTAATTAACAGAGTGGATGCCAGCTTTAATCACAGGTTTCAGAAAAAAAAAAACATTATCTCCAAAGCAGGGCTACTCTGTAAAGACAGTGTGTGTGTTTGTGTGTGTGTGTGTGTGTGTGTGTGTGTGTGTGTGTGTGTGTGTGTGTGTCCACTTTGAAATGAACAGATGTGACTGAAAAGCATTAGGCATGTTGGCTGGCGGATGGCAAAGATTATATCAGTGATTTCAGAAGAACGACTGCAGCCCCTCTCGTACCTCGCAGGTGGCTGCAGTTGGGGCTCCGTGGAAAGACTGTACAACAACTCAGATCATGTGAAAGAATGGGAATTATTATTTGATTTGAAAAAGTATGTGTGCTGAGGATGAGGATAAACACAAATACGATCAGTTGGTGTATGATGATCTTAACTATGTAAACAATAACCTCTCAGTTTAAGGCTGCCGGCTGGGCTGCAATAGAACTGACCACCAACTTGAGTTATATAACCTATTAACACCAAGTTTTGCAATTTAGAGCATGAATGTTACGCTGAAATGGTTAACGATGAAAAGAAAAAACTATGGACAGACAGTAAGAACAGTTAACTATCTGCCCTGATGGATAAATGGTTCAAATTAGCTAAAAGTTATGGACTAACAGATAAAGCAGTTAATGAAAAGAAGATAAAGAAGACAGACTTTATTAATCCCTTTTTAGGGATCTTTATGCTTAAAAAGACACACACACACACACACACACACACACACACACACTCAGACCCAGCACAAACATGCAGGAACAGGACCTACAGTGTAAACATGCATCAATGTGTGTGGAGATGTCAATACGAGGGGGGCTCCTTGTCAGGAGTCCAGACAATAAGCTTGGTATTTTTCAGGGATTGGTTTAACGAGTACCTGAGCTAACTGTAGCACAGATGATGCCACTACATCATTTTCCCTGCCTCCTTTTTCCCCCAAACATCAAGATCAGACGCAGGACGGGTTCACACAGGAGTGATTTCAAGCATTATTCAGAAAGGTTTGACAGTCCCGGTCCAATATTCAGCTTCCTCAGCAACACAGTCGGCGGAATAAAAGCTCGTGTTTCTGCAAACCAAGGACATGTTGTGAATTGAAAGCTGCATTTCTTCAGGTTGCAACTTGAAGTTTCTTTTGGTTCATTTATTTTTTTTCAATTTCATGTTACAATGCCGCGCTTGTGCGCTTGTTAGGTTTGGGCACAAAAGCCACCCGGTTTGATTTAGAAAAGGAGATGGAGATGCCAGACGTCTCCTTAAAAACACCCAGTGGTTTCACACTTACACATGTAGAAACGCTGACTTCTTGCCTGTAGCTCCACCACCACCTCACCTCTCTGATATGAAAGTCAGGTCACAAACATGTAATATGAAAGTGACATGACTTTCTCAATGCGGTAGATAGCCTATGACACATAAGTGCGATGTATGTGATGAAATGTGGCTGTACGCAGGTGTGATGGGGAAACTTGTGCTCATCTAGTCGGGCTGTCAGGTTACATCATGTAGGAAAAAAAAAGGGTTTGGATGCAGTGTTGTACACATCCACAGCAAACATAGTGCAGGATGAAAGCGGCACACAGAGTAAAGTAAAAAGACAGCTGCTTCACATGCTGAATATTGAGCTCCCAAAACATTTCTGATGCAACAGTTTAACCTTGAAGATCTTCGTCAGGAAGGTTTACCTCAAAACGTTGCATCATGGAAACGAAGGCAGCTTTAACATTAATATTTATACTTTAAGCCTCGAGTAAGAGCAGGTGTGTTTACTTTTTTTTCTTTTTTTTTTTAAATAAAGAGAAAAAAGTGAAATCAACCGAGGTCACGGATTAAAAAGAACTCACGTTCGGAGTTTTGTACATCATCATGTCTTTATTTGTGTGTAAACAAACTCTGAAAAGAGCATCAGCCAGGGTCTTGATTATTGGCATTAACATGATTGATTTCTTTTGCAGTCATGGATAAAACATGATCACTCCACCGCAAAAAAGGATCTTATCAAACAAGTCATGTCATCTTAAATTCTGTCCCAAAATTTTTTGCCTTTAAACTACAAAACTGTAGTAAAAGTAAATGTACTGACCTGAAGTTCAAACTGGCAGATTTTTTGTATTGAATTCAAAAAAGTAAAAACACCATTACTGTTGGTCCAGGCTTGCGGAAAATGGAGTCATCTCACCCCGTAACGGACTTTCTTTGACAATAAATGCAATTTCAGGACTTGATGAATGACTTATTTGTAAAAAGGACCTTTTTTGCAGCATGTATAATAAATAACATGACACCGTATGAACTGTCCGCGACCTCAGTTCAGTCTGGAAAGGTAACTTCATCTCATCTTACTTGGTGTATGCAGTGTTTCTCACTACTGTATAAGGTGCTGGGTGTGTGTGTGTGTGTGTGTGTGTGTGTGTGTGTGTGTGTGAGTGTGTGAGAGAGAGAGAGAGATAAAAATGTCATTGCCTGGGAATGTGATTCAGAATGTCTTTTGTTGGTGCGAGTATGTCGATGTGTTCAAGATTTGGACACGAGCGTCCGGAGGCGTATTAGGTTAGTAGTTCATCAAATCATTAAATATGTAACAGGTGAAGAGTTGCAAAAATAACCTTCTTAAAAACAACAAATAAAACGTCCGCAGCGATCACAGCAGTAGTGTTAAGCTCGGAGTGCAACATAATTTGCTTAGTCACTTCCATTGTACATAAACTACAAATATATTTACAATCAAAACAAAAAAAAAAGAAAAATACAGAACTCATAACAGAAGAAATGTTACCACATTCAGAACCACAGACGCGTCCTTGTGGGATTTACACCGGAGTGAGAATGTAGAGTGTAGTGTGTTTGTGTTCATGTCACTGACCTATTCTGACTGACGTCAGGCGTAACTTTTAACGCCCAGTGTGGAACCAACCAATAAAAGAAAGCTCAGGACCAGCCTCCATCTTCAATGACAAAAACTGCACATATTTTCACCATGAACGGTCCGAAACGCAACTGAAATACCATCAGTCGAGCATCATGGTACTTTCGTTTACAGCTGCAATGGCTGTCAACGATTTAATTCATCGGCAACCGCGCCGGTCACTGATTGATCAGTTTGAGTCACTTTTTAAGGAGTAAAACAGTCAAAATTCGCTGTTAACCTTGCTTTCATCATGTTTGGTCAGCCACCAGGCTCGATTTTTCCCAAGTGACAGCGCAAAGGCAGCCTGTCTGCCGCTGCACAACAAACATGAAGAGGCGTTGTTTTCTGCGGTCACTATCCCCAGGTAACAATTTCATAGTTTGGTCTGTTCCATAAAGCAGAGCTCATGTTTTAACGTAAGTTTTCATGTCCGTTTATGATATCTCAGCTGGAGACTGAAGTTGGAATTGAGGTATTATGGGAAAATAAATAATAAAAAAGGTAAAACGTCTTAAAAAAAAAAAGTAAGCCCATTTGCTATAGTGTAGATGAAAGGAAAAAAAAAAAAGCTGTAAATGTGGTGAGACTCTTGTGGGAGCAGAACATAACGCACCCATACTTTATGCAAATGTAAATGTATGTCACTTTTCTTCAGCTAAGAACGAGGACAGCAGTATGGAGGAAATCTGTTTGCAGGCCTGTCTTTGAGGAGTGGGGCTGGAATGCCTTTGACAAACTGATGTCTGAGCAGTTGAAACTCGAAAAAGAGCATCCTTCTTTTGTTGTGTGCCAGTACGCATTCATGTGGCTGTGTGTGTGTGTGTGTGTGTGTGTGTGTGTGTGTGTGTGTGTGTGTGTGTGTGTGTGTGTGTGTGTGTGTGTGTATGTGTATGTGTGTGTGTGTGTGTGTGTGTATGTGTGTGCATGTGTTGAATCCTTCTATCACACCTCCTTTTTAAGGCTTTCAAGCTGCTTTGGATCAAAGTCAGTCCCAGGGGATAATTCGGCATAAACATTGAGTTCAGAAACATCGTAGCCTTCCTTCACATACCGCTGAACTTTTTTTTTTTTTCAGACACGTTTCAACACCTACTTGATCTTTTTGATTCTGGAAAAAGGAGGCCGACGCCCCTCCCGCCAATCGTTTTTCTACTGGCATCGATTCGTTAGCTTCATCTGACTTCATCGCCGCGTTTACAAAATCATTTCTCAGGTTAAAAAAAAAAAAAAAAAAAAAAGTTAAAGAGTTAAATGCTCAAATACTAAACCTAATGTCAAATTAGGATTGAAGGAGGACTGTCCCCCAAAAACAAAAAACAAGGGCAAGATTCACATCTAAGATTTTACTCTAAGCCCTCGTCGTAGAAGTTGCTGGAGTGCAACAGATGTGCCACAGACTAAATCCAAAATGTATAAACAGCGCAGGGGGAGAGAGAAGAAGAAAAATTGTTATAATGTTAAAATGAACCCCACACTGGCCACGAGATTAGAACAGATAAACAGTACATTAGGCTATACGCATCATCATAATTACCGATAGATATATAGCAGTCGCAGCCACCGCCATCCAGTTTTAGAAACACGTTTGACTAAAAGGGAAGGGACGGGAGGAGCAGGAGGAGAACGTTTTCTGTCTGGGTTTAAATAAATATTCTGTTTTTTTTTTTTGTGTTTGTTGTTTTTTTTGTTGTTGTATTTTTTCCTTTAAAGCCATCTTTCCTCCTGCCTGGTGGGTTGGGAAGAGGGTGCGGCATGGCTGAAAGGGCTCTATGTGAAGTTCTGGAGGGGCTGGCTGACCCTCATGCAGGCCCAGTAGAAGGCCCGAGCCAGGGTGACGAGAACCAGGAGCAGCAGCACGGCCCACGAAGCGTAGATCCCCTGGTAGGTCTGAGCCTTCGCCCACGTCCCCGCCTGGAGAGTGACAGAGGAAACTTTCTTAGAAAATCAGATGTTGCTCAAAAGGCCTTTTAGGGGAATTACAAGCACATTCTGAGTGTGTTATGATGATTATAATGAGCCAGCTCAAGTCCAATCAGGCTGAACGAAGGAACCAGAGAGCTGAAGCCACAATTAGGCCTGAAAACGTTCTGTGCATTTATGATGTGACCCATTTATGTTGTCGCAAACTGCAAAATTACAGCCAATTATCCAGCGATTTTCACAGTTTCAAAGTCTGTTTTTATGACAGCATTACAACAATTTATCAAACACAGATTCTCTTGTAAAACATTTTAATGCAAAACAGACCAAAACCTTCAGTTTTTAAATATAGCCACAGTCCTTGATTAATCCACCTGCACCAGACTGAATATTAGTCTGAAATGCACAAATCTTCACGGAGGAGCACATATTCAATACTGAGTGACTGAAGGGTAAGAGAGAAAAGTGCTTTCCCATCAAGTATTAAGCGTGCAGCTGCTCAGAAGAAAATTATTTAATGAAGATGGCAAAAGTGACTTTGAGAGGAACCCACAGGGATTTTGGGAGAATATGGGAGAAAATAAGAATTCCTTTTTCAAAGTCACAACAGCAGACGGAGCTAATATGGGGATAGAAAGTGTCAAAAGATTCGGCTCCTGTTGACACCCAGAGATCTCCTGGATGATACGCATGGCTGGCTCAGATTATTAATGCTATCTAGAATAAACCTTTGAGAATGTTGAAAATGCAGGAGCCCCGTTTGAGATTTTATTCTGAACTTGGTCTTATGATCACATGCTTACATTTGATTCATAAACGATGCTGAGGATGAAGAAAACGTGCTTAAGCAGTTGAATTGAGTGCACCACATATAGCCATGGACCAAGAGGAAAAATCTGAACTCTTTGTAAGACAAAAAAAACAAGATGAAATGTTCCCATCAACTAATAAGCTTATGACAGCACTGGTGTTATTGATTACTGTGGCTTTTTACAAGAAAAGACCATCACTATCTGTGAAGCGCTGTGTTCATTTATTGTTAAAGCCGGCTGAACATTCCTTACTGCTGCATCTTCACATAAAAAGCGTTTAACAAGCGAAACGAGTTGACTTTTATTATGAAGGAAGCTAGTCACATGAAATGCAATGGTTTCTGTGAGTTTGGTACAGCTATTGTTCATCAAAAATGCATCTACAGAGCAAATCAACAGTCATTTGACGGAGGATCAATATCAAATGTCAGGGAGTGGTTTTTATTCACTCTGTGGGAGTAATGGGATGAGACGGAGCTGCAGGCGACAGGCTGCACACCTCCAACTTCACAGTGAGTTAACCAACTCCCTTTTCCTCATTAACGTTATCAGATTACCTGTTAGCATTGGGTTTAAATCCAAAATAATGATCATTTTGATAACAACTCCTTCCCCGTCATCCTGGCTCCTGACTCTAGTCATGTAGTAAGCGAAATCTGACTCCTGCGACTCTGTGCTGCGACTCTGCGTCTGGCACGGCTGCTGTATGGTGCAGACACTTTCACTTTATAACTGTAGCATCTGTTTTCTGCTTAAAGGGTTACTCCAACAATCTGTCTTCATTAGCCACAAAGCAACATAGCCACTAAACGAAATCACTGGTGGGAATGTATCAGATTACATGAAGCTTCTTCTTCTTCTTTTCTGGAGCCTTAAAAAGGCTTCAAACTACTAAATTCACATGTTCAGTAGTACTCCCCAAAACCTGTAAATACACTTTGATATGTATAAATGATGTGGTTACTATTTAAAGACCAAAATTGAGTCAATTTCATTAATAAGACACTGACTCAAGATGTCAAGGTGATGTGTGTGTTACATGTCTGTTTTTTCTAACCTTGAAGGGTTTAGAACAGCTCATGTAGGCTAAAAAAAACCTTAAATATGGTTAACAGAAACCTATAACTCAGCTGTAAAAGAATTCCTCCCCTCTTCTTTAAGTGATCAGTAAAGTTTTAATGACTAAGGCTCTGCTCAGAGCTCTCAGGGACCTTAACATTTTAATTGGCATCTCTTTGCTCATGCTGCTGAGTTGGTGACACACCACAGCTCCAGAACGTTACAGCTGTTATGCTGATGAATCTCCTTAACTACCCTCAATTCTTTACTACCTTCCAGAACTGTGAAACCACTGCTTCCTTAGTCCTAATTATACGCAGTCTGGAAATGAAGTTTCATCCGTTGCATGTCCTGGGTGGTTGCAGATAAGGTTTATCGATGCGAGGCGGAGATTAAACTGTCAAAACCTGTGCTCTTGTGCCATTTTTATAATTAAAACAACCTTTTTATCAAACATAAGCAGATCTCATGTTGTGACATTTATTGCCACAAAACCGACATTATGCAACGCCGTCAATGCAGCGTATTTATTGTCTGCACATTGCTTACTGTTCTCCATGGCAGGCACGTATACAACCTGTGTTCACTGTGTCTGTAACGCACGGTGCCATTTCATGCTCATCTTGCACCCTCTGCTGTTTATGAAGCAGAATGGATCGACTATCTGGTTCTTTCTACGCACCCATGTTTATATTTAGACTCCTGCTCTCCTCCTGAACGTCTTAAAATCTGTGATCTATAATTGGGAGGTGATTCTGCCGTTGCACTCTCATTTATTTATCCATTCAAATATGAGAAACAACTAAATACAGAATATCTTAGAAGGCTTGCATGGTTGCATGCATACAAAAGAGTGAGATAAGAATGGGAAAACAGAAGCTTATTATAGAGAATTACATAATCTATTCTGCTATTAGGTGGGCGTTGAAACCTGAACACTGCTTACAGTTAAACTAGATTGTATTTGTGGTATATCTCGCTGACAAATAGATGCCTGTCACATTCTGTCTGGAGAGGGCGCAGCCTCTGTGTTAAACAAACAACAACAAAAGGACAGATTGTAATCACCCTGTTCCTGCTACTAGCTTTGTTTTGCCTGTAGCTGTAAGGTTTTAAATTAGGAACCTCAGGGGAGGACAAAGAGCAGTCATTTTTTTTTCCTAAAACACAAAACAGTTATTGATTATCTCTTGTTAATACTAAACAAGAGATCTCTATCCCTTGACTGTTGGGATGGTGTCTGGTGGCGTCCACTCACCATCAGCCCCGCGGTGGAGATGCTGAATAGCAAGCAGAGTAGAAAACACCACAAGCTCCGCCTCCGGGGATACCTCTGACCAATGGAGGAGCTGCAAGACCAATAGGGGAGAGAAGGGTCAAAATGAATTTGGCCTTAAAATGACATCAGATTAAAAATAGCGACGTGCCTTGGGTTGGGTGATATGTAAACAATTTACACAATACAGCTGCCGTTCATAGGAGAGCGGGGCAGAGCTGCTCTGATCCAGAGC
Source organism: Acanthopagrus latus (assembly GCF_904848185.1). Taxonomy (NCBI): domain Eukaryota; kingdom Metazoa; phylum Chordata; class Actinopteri; order Spariformes; family Sparidae; genus Acanthopagrus; species Acanthopagrus latus. Next base: position 10,708,336 of record NC_051059.1, on the reverse strand, counting down.
CGTTTACAGGCAGGAAGAGAGAACTTCGCAATTAAAGAGTGGATTTTTGGCTCTACACACCGTTTGTCCCTGATGCCTCCCTCTGCGTTTTCTGGCTTGTGAGTGCCACCCTGTAAACTCATTGCTGAATGAGCAATGGCTCTTGCTCATTCTTTGGAGGCAGACCATAACTAGCAAAATCGAATACAATTTTTAAAAAAGCCCAATAAAATTTGTCCTAAATAGACAACCTGCGATGGACTCAAATGACGGTAGCTGATATTTTTCCAACGCTGAACCCTAGATAGATACGACTGTGTATTCTGAAATATAAGCTGCTTTCAAAAGGAGTTTTTACATTTAAAAGTTGGATTACTAATAATGTTGAAGATGGCCCCATTCTACTGAAGTTCAGAGTAAACCATGACACTATGACAGTGACCAGCACCAGCACAATACCGGGGCCTTTGAACTGAAGCAGGTAAATGGAATTCAGTAATTCACATTCCCTACTGTGACCTGTGAAATCATATTCTGTGAAAAAGGCCTTATCACATAACAGGGATGGAGGAAGACTCAGTTCAAGAATTACTCAATGATCAACAACTGCAGTTTGTATATTTTGGGGATGGAAACACATGAGGGATGACAGTGATGCACCTGCAGAAATTCAACCTCAAACAGCACCTGTCCACATTCAATCTATCTTCTGGAGTCATTTTAGATTTGACACAGTTATGTCTGATGACTACAGCTGTATAAAACAGACCATCACAGGACACCTGTGCATTGCATGAATACAGCTAACACACTGGCTCAGCTCCTTGTAGGATCTTGAGAAGTTAAATGATTTGTAGAAAGAAACCTGTTGGGTTTAGCTGCCTGAACATGCAAACTGTAAAAAAAACAGATTTTCCATATCTGAATGATTTAAGGGATTGGCATGTTGGCATCATATTGCATCTGGTTACGCTTGCTAATTCCCATCCCTTAAGTCCCATGAACTTTGCTCGCCATGTTAAGGAGCTTCTGGAAACAGTCATGGGAATGTGGTTTGCAGCAAAGTTCAATGAATCTCCTGAGGTACTAAATGTCACAGATCAGAAAACTCAACATATCATGAGACATATGTACACACTCTGAGGGTGGTGAAGAAATTCTTTGAGGCATTTGAGGTCAAGGACAAAGCCACATAAGCGGAAAGTCACAGGTTTGAGTCACAAAAATTAAGTATGCGGCATGTCCTTGAGCAAGACCAGCTCACTCTTCGTAGGTTTTGCTGAAGTGAAGATTCAGCTAGATGTCTGAATGCCTGAGAATGTAAATATACCCTGTAAAAGTACAGTGGGAATGAGGGGCTGTAACGGATGATTTGCTTATAGCTACTTACACTTTCCTGCAGTGTGGGCACCTGGCCAGCGTCCGGTCTGTGAACTCTGTCCACTGAAATTAAGAGGAGAAAGATGTGTGACCTCCAGTTTGAGTTTTAAAAAACAACAACATGCATCTTCATGTTGATGACAAACCGAAGTACCAGTACTACATTAACTGCAATTACAACTTACTCCCATTCTATCATAAAAATACCATTTTTTTCCTGCTGCTGTGTTCCTTGCTTGTGGATTCTGAAACTGATATTTTATTTATTTTTATTTGAAAGGAAACTTCAATTGCCTCAAACATTGCTCCCAATAAAAACATACAGAGTTAGATCATTTAAAAAAACAAACACACAAGTTCAGTATAGCTGTGGAGAGGATAAGGACAGAGTAAATATGTGAAGGTATTAAAAAGGAGCAACGTCCTTCACTGGATGCTTATAAATGTTTCTGCATTTGGAATTAGAGATTTATTTGATGCGTTTGTTGGTCACAAGGTTTATATATTAGTGACCTGATCTGAGGCGTCAAGATGGAGGGGATGTGAAGGACCCTGTACTATGAGGGTTGTTTGCCATCAAACTGACTGGGTAAAGAGATCAAACCTGCACACTGCAGTATAATTAATGATTCTCTTTTAAGAAAAGAAAAAAAACAAGTTGATACGCTTCATGACTTCACAACAGGGCTGCAGCTAATGATTATTTTATTCAACGATTGATCTGCTGATTTTTTAATTATTAATTGATTCATCATTTTGAAAAATGACTTAAATGATTGATCAATCAAAATAGTTTCGCGATTAATATTCTTTCAACTGATTAATCCACACCAGCTTACTGCTTGTTTCTTCTTTTTTTTTACGAACAGCAATCCATGCAAAGATATTCCATCTACAATCATATCAAATGGAGAACAGCAGCACTCCTCACATTTGAGAAGATGGAACTGGCAAATGTTTGCCATTTTTTGTTGATTTACCCATCGATTAAATGTCAATTCTACTCAGCACTATATGCAAATCGACGCGAATGCAAATCCGCATCGATGGGGCTCGTAGTTTGACTGTCTCGTAGAACTTAATGATAAGTTCCTTGTCAAACTGCAGATGGTCTTTAAATTGGACCATGGATTTAAATACGCCTGCTGCTGCACGAATTGATGACACATTCCGAGAATTTTAACACAACCATCACAGTTCTCGCCAATGGGCACTGCATGTCATCCAAGAAACGAGAAAGAAAAATAGTCTTCTTTCAGGGTGGAGACATTTATTCCCTCTCTAACATTGGGGTATGAGACATTTGTAAACCCTGCAGAGCAGAGTGCATTGTGCATGCGGCACATTCTTCTTCCTCTGAAAAAACATTCTGTATGAGAAGCAGAGAACATTATCACTGGATCTACGACAAAAGGATCACCGCGATGCCACCCAGGGCACAGATTTGTATTTTCATTCAGCTGGCTTGTCTTGAAGCAGGTAGGAAAGGTCCCACTGAATGCTGAAAACCCTAAGACATCCATCTCACCTCTTTTTATAACTCTATTCTTCTCTTTCCATGACTCTGCCGTCCTCCTCTTATTCACCATATATCCAAAACATCTTTACCTGTCCTACACATTGTTAAAGAGCAGTAAGTTAAAAACTCAACTTCCCCTTTAGTGGTAAATGGCTCAAATATATCAGCAGAAAGCTGATGGGGTTATTGATCTACAGCAGTAACTCAACATTTACTTGGCCTGGCGCTACGATGTTTGGGCTTTTCAATAATTCACTTCTCTGGCTGTGCAACAGAACATTTCAAAGCAGGGACCTCACAGGCCTAGTGAAACTGTCATGAGATATGTCTGCTACAAATGATAAAATATTTACTTGAAAACCAAGATAGAAAACTCCACTGCAGTTTTATTATTCAGATGTTCCACATATTAATGAATCACCCCTTCATAAACATTTTACTGGCTCTTGGCTCTCTACAGTAGAAGTGATCTTGATGGATGTGTCTGTTTCGAATAGGTCATTCAGAGAGAGTGAAGAGGTGGGGAACTGTGCCACAGACTGAATAAACAGTGTAACGTTAATCATGCTCAAGCTGATTAACATAGAGGGTGAAAAGGGCAATCAATGAATTTTTCAAATTAAACCTACAGATGCCACTAATGTGATAGTCAAATTATTATTGTATTAAAGGACTAATGTTTAATATTACAACACTAAAGTGTCTAAAACAACAGGATCTTTGGTCATGATATTTTGTTGTGTTATGTTCTTTTTTTGTTTGTTTGTTTTCCGACACTGTTCGAACGCGAGGTAATGTGTAAATTTACCTAACGTAATGCTGCGTGTCCTTTAGTCACCTGTCAATGGATTAAGTGTCACAATTATGTGGTGACACACTGTCTGTATTTGTTAAAACCAGTCCTGGGTGGTGCTAATCCCAGGAGCAGAGACGGTGCTGCAGGAAAACAGTGTCGCTGGAGCTTATTTTGTACTAGGGGAGGCCAGCCCAGGTATTAAAATTGTTAAATCCCCATAAAAGCAGCAACAGCAACTAACTTGACTATGTTTGTACCATTTAACAGGTGATAAGGTTAGTGGTGGGGCAACTTGGCATCGTCACTGTGTAGGTTGCTAGCTCATTCGTAGATAGACTTTCAGATAGATGTTGTTTAACAATGAAGACAATGACTCCCATGATCCCATGCTACCTCAAGTTGTCATCAGACTGTATTTTGTAGTTATTGTCTTGCAAGCAGTAGAAGTTACCTACTGTTTATTCAAAACTATCATACCCTTTCCGGTATTTTAGAAATAAATCTGATAGAGTTTCAATTGCTCCAAAGCTAAGCAGTTGACCTTTCAGCCCAGGATATTTTGTTTGAATTAATTTCCTTGCTGAAAGAAAAACATTTTATTAACAATCCAACTCTTTTCATCGTTGGGGGATGTATTTTTTAGAGTAGAGAGTGTGGTACCAGGAAGGTGTTGCTGCAGTGTCCGCAGGAGACACGGGCTCCAGCTGGCTGCGGGTCAGGACTGGCCGGACCAGGATGGACTGGACCCAGATTAATTATCCTCTTACTAGAAAGAGAAAGATGCACAAAGTCAACAATCACACCACACGTGCCTCAAGTTATTATCCAGTGTTCAGTGAGAGCTAATAATCTCCGCCTGATGTTTTGGAAAGGCTGATGACAGTTTCACTTTCTGAGATCCGTCAGCAGCCAATCCCCTTATCACTGCTAACAGAGCTTTTCTACAGCCAACTTCCTCAGACGATTCCAGTGGCTCAGAATCACTGAACAGACAGCAGCATAGAGATGTGTCTGCTGTAGTCAGCATGTCTGGTGTGAATGCAAAGCAGCGACCATGGAGGTAAACTCTCAAGAGGAATTTAATGCAGTAAGAGTGGCCCCTGGGGAATATATACAACCTTTTGGTACAACTTTAAATGAGTGGGAAACCTTCGGTCAACAGTAATAAAATCAGGAATGTGAACAGTTACATTCAGAATCCCAAAAGTCAGCTATTAAAGTCCACGTTTATTTCAGCATCTCTTCCAATTTTAAGACTATCTGTTATAAAATTCACACTCCAGAGATGATACTCCCGAAGAAAGTTAAAACCAACACTCATATGTCGAAAAGCAAATCACTGGTTAAAGGGTAAATTGTGAGATTATTTTTAAAGATGTTAAGACATTTCATTTGGTTTGAAAAACAAAGTCATTTTTTTGCCTAGTTCATTCATGACAAACTGCAAAATATTTAACCAACCACCTCAATTAGCCTTCAGTCTTTCCTTTTTGATCTGCGCTGAAGCTGACAGGTGGATTATGTGTTTCAGATCTTTATGACAAGAGATTTAGTGATGTGCATTGCAAAATTATACACATTTGGCAGCACTGAATTAACCCCCCTAAAAAAGGAGATGGCTAAAAATGTTTCTCTTGCACATTTTATGCCTCCGGCATAAACAAGGAATCTTGTCTGTCTCACCAATTACACTCAGCTACACAGCATGATGTTCAGATGAGCTGCCAAAGCCATACATTTTCAGTGACTGACATCGGCCTTGTGTTTTTAATGCAACACATTCCCATCTGCTTGACCTGTAAAAAGTGTTTTATGACTTTTCATTTTGCCAATTTCCTGACAGAATGCAAGTGAAACTTTTTGTCCAACTAGTTTCGAACTTTCAGCAACCCACTAATGTTTCCTTTATGTGCTGGGAAATGACACACAAGAGACATTTACTAGAACTTGCGGAAGAGGCTTCTCATTCTGTTGTCGGATATGATAATTTGAATGAATCTGCTCCATGTGCATTTGGTTAGCAGCTACTCTGCAGGAAGTTAGTGCATAATTAAAGCGGGTACATGGTGCATAAATTTGGTGATTTTATCTTAAGCTTGCCAGAAAATGAAACCTCAACCTCATCTGGCCAAACTCGACACACAGTACATGCGGGATGATATCCATACAGACACGGACAATATGCTGAAGTGAAACACATGATGGGGCTTTTCTAATGAGCCTGTTATTTCGGCTCGCTGAACACTGCATGTAAACTGCGCTGGGAGCACAGCCTTAATTGAGGGACTGCTGCTCCCGCGGCACCTTGTTTCCCCTGCTTCACTTCCCTCTCACACAAGACACACAGTGTACTTGCAGTCTCACAGTGGTGCACACATAGACACACACGCACGCGCGCGCACACACACACACACACACACTTGGAAATAAATTCTCACCAATATGGCCGGGGACAGGCAATCCGCTGGGAAGTGACTTTGCAGATGAGCAGACAGTTGCAGGGGCAGCGAACGTACTTCTTCCCTGCTGGGGCATTCTTAATGGGCTGCAGAGGGAGACAGAGACAAGAGGAGGAGATAAGAAGCCAGTAGAACAACGCATTAGAATAGGAGTAGATAACAAGCCAATTATTCCTAGACAGACGAGAATTAACCAATACTACGCGAGGGAGAGAGGCATTCTGGGGGATATTTGAAGTGGCTGTACTGCAGTTAGTCACAGGTTAGGAATTAAGATGGGAAACATCATAATACTGTTGGCGCTTCATTGTCCCTGACAGCTCTGGAGCTGTTTGTTGTTTCTGAAATGACATAAACATAATGATTCAATTATTTCTAACGGTACTGGTAATAAGTGATTTCATGCCAACACATCAAACTCTCACTGTTTGCACTCAAAATCACATTCACTCACACATACACACACAAGTACACACCCTCATGGCAACGGCACTCCCTGATGGCCCTTTCCTCCCCAGCAAGACAGAGTGCCCAGCCACGCTTCAAAAAACGTTCAGGAACAGGGCTGCAGCTAACAATTAATTTCATTATCGATCCATCTGCCAATCATTTTCTGACTGTTCAGTCTATACGTGCACTCAAAATTGTGGAAACTGCTCATCACAGTTGCCCAGCTCTCAATGTGATCAATGTGAAATTGCATTCTTCAACAAAAAACAATACAAAGCCTCAATACTTTTCATTTACCAACTGAAATGACAAAGAGAAGCAGCAAATGCTTACATTGAAGAAGCTGGAACCAGCATTTTTTTTATATATCTTTATATGAAAAATGTCTACAAAGATTAATAGATAACGAAAACAGTCGGCAACCATATTTCCTTCTGACAACTAATCCTTTCAGCTCTACTCAGGAATGGCCCGAGGAAATTACACAGATCTTAATCTAACCAAGCCTTTGTGGGATATGGTGGAAGAAGCTCAATCCATGAACACCACACAGGACTCCTAGAATCTGCAGTCAGTGGTACAAGACACGTCAGGACACCTCAAGAGGTCCTATGCCTATGCCTCAAGAGGTGAGAGCCAGGTCTGATCCACAGTGGGGCCTCCATGGATCTGACTTGTTCCAGCACATTCCACGGATGATCGATTGGATTGCGGTCTGGGGAATTGTGCGGCCAGGTTGATGTCTTGAGCTCCTTGTCACGTTCCTTGGGGGAATTCCTGAGCAGGTTTTGTAGTATGTTAGGGTGCATTGTCCTGCTCAGGGGGTGTGCTTGGTCTTCAATGGTTTTTGGGTGGGTTATGCGTGTCAACTGGCACCCACATGAATTCTTGTGCCAGAGGTTTCCTGGCAGAACCATTCATTGTGACGAGACGATTCATGTAATTTACTTCAACTGTTAGTCCTTTTACCGTTGTAGCAGACTGGTGTAAAGGTAAGGACAGTAAAGACCTTGTGGTGTCCTTCTGCATAGGAACACGTTAATGTATCCCTGCTTCTAGATTTAATATCAATATAATAGGGAAATAAAGATGTGGACTTAAAAAATGCCTGGGCAACAAAATCTAATTATGAGAGCTAGTTCTCATTATAACAACTCATCCCACTTTGTAGGCTGCCAGTACAGTGTTTTTGAAGAGTTTTGAAAAACATACATATAATATCTCAAGTGGTTTGATTCATGCCCAATTATTCTATCAAAAAGTACACAATGTATAAGTGTTTTCTTTTATATGTTTGTTGTCACAGCCCACCTTGTCTCATCTCACTCGGTCACATAACACTGCAGGCCAAAATCAGTTGGCAAGGACACTGAGCTCACACAGAGAGAATGAGACTTTCATCTGTATTTCACACAAGTACAACTATACCAATCACACACCTTCCTCTGGGCTTAATGGAACATCCTGCTGTCTAACCTGCCGATGGTTCTCTCGGCTGCATCATTAAACTCTGACTAACCAGATCAGATTGAGCCCTCTGAGTTTCCTGCTCCACTATCAATTTTACTTAAAATGGCCCTGGGAGTCAGTCAGGATTGTATCTGAACTGCAGGGAGGGAGGTAATGATAGAGAGTGAAAACTGACATTACAAGTAATTATTAGGCAGCGGACTGACTAATTTCTGTCACCTTAAAGTCCTTAATATCATTGTATAGAGATGTGTCAGCCTTTTCATGGCTTAATTCTGACAGTATGGTTGAAGGGTGACAGGAAACAGGATGACAAAGAGGTGGGATGACATGCAACAAGGGGCCAAAGGTCGAATTCGAACCCTTGGCTGCTGCAGAGGAGTTTGCATACAACCTCTCCACTGAGCGAGGAGGACACAGCCTCTCTGGTGTGCACATTTTACCAACTGATTAACTGGGTGCCCAGGCATTTATATTACTTTTTAATGCCGTCTAATACACCAGACCTGAAAAAAATCATGTCACCGTGAAGGTTATGGTGTTCATATTGTTGTTTTAGATACATGTTGATTCAACAGACTGCAGTTTGTTTTGCTGTTGAACTGAATTGCTTATACTGGCAGATGTTTCTATAATTCAGCCCATTTTCTAATAAAATCTATGAATCAAAACAAAATTATGATGTGCATTTCAGGAAGACTAACCTTTTCCCACAATATAAATATATTAATTTCTTTGTGATTAAATAAGTCATGAAACTTCAATATATAATCACGGCTTCCATTATCTCAGCTTGTCCTGAGTCACCGCTGCTGAGCGGCTCTGCGATTATAACCATTAAATGAAATAAAGACAGTTTTGTATTGCAGCAGTGACATAATCATTTATACTGTTTACTTGCAACTACTTCCATCAATTGTTTCCCACCTCACCTGCCAAAACAGTGCTGAGGTGGACTAAATTGTGTTTTCACGATAAATGTAATTTATCAACCTCATTAACAATGAGGGACCGACACAAAGAAAAACAACCTTAAAGACTTTGTAGATTAAACTTTTCAAATAATTATTCCTGTCCCAAAGATAAAACAGTTACATATTTTGTCTCCTGTACACATTTCTAAACAAATCTTTGGATTTGGGCAATTATCAATGTCTTATCACATATCTAACTTCCTTCTGCAATCCCAACAATGTTTGAAAATCCAGATCACTTTCAATAAATGCAACTTCATCCGTATGTGTTATGTGGGTCCGCCAAATCTATTTTTGCACATCCAGGACATATTTCTCGACATCTAAATTTGTTCCCTCCATCTGTAAATTGCTCATATTGCCAATTGGTGCATCTGGACACATTTCAGATTCTCTCTTCCATCTGTACATTACTTTGCATAGCTAGTGACGCACACTCCCAGAGCCAATTCAATCCGTAAATGTGACAGTGATAGTTTTTGAAATGACATGCTGCATTATCTTCAGCACAGCTCTACAAGTGTCCCAATCATTTTTTGTATCATTTTCACTGTGGGACTTCAAACATAGTCAAATATTGAGAACTAAATTTAAAATCAACCTGTGTTCAACTATTCATAGCGGTGCATCTGGTAATTTGTTGTGTCTTACCACATCTGACCAGTCACAGTACACTATTCAGTTAGTGAGTGTGAGGTAGCAAATGGAAAACTTCAGTGTATCAATGTCAAATCCATTTTGATATCCATGTAATTAAAACAGAAACTTAACAATGAGACCATTGTCAAGACGACAGGTGGGCTCCATCTAGTACCTTCGCTGTTGGTGCTTAAAGCATCATTATGTGACTTTTTTTCCTGTAAAATAACGACTTCAGAATCATTTTGGAGGTACAGTGTCTTGTAATACTGTGAATGACATCTAGCCAACAAAGAGAGATGGTAAAGGTGTCATTTTACACATCACATTACAGATTAAATGATTAAACAGTGGATGTTTTGGATTAACCAAATTAAAGCAGTATGGATTGAAATAGTCTAGAAATGTCCTGAAAGAAAAAAAAACCCTCCTGTTTTATGCTACAAGGCTCCCCTGTTCACTTCAGAGTAGCCACTGAAACAGACTGCTTATCTATACAATTGCCTTTATACATATTTCCATGACGTCTAAGTACCACAAACAGTGCATTTAAATATTTAAAACTCAAAGTTTCATCGGGGTGACTTGCTCAGAAAACCACATTTCAAGGGGACTATAGAGAATACTAGTGGCTTTACGGCTCTCTGTGGATTATGTAATGTGGATGCTGTGTCTGGAAACAGATGCTGTTGAATTTTCATAGCTAAAAACAAAATTTACATTCCCTTCCACCGTACTGAGGTGAAGGCAGAAACCTTAAGAGACACACATCTCAAAACCTGTCTCAAATAAAACTAAAACTTCTGTGTGGGTAGACACTGCTAGAGGTTAGTGAGAGGAAATATGATTTTGTAATTTGTATGGATCTTCCCTTTAGGATACTGGTCAAGAATCTGTGCATATATAAAGAGACTGTGTGCGTGTGTGTATGTGTGTTGCATGTGGCAATACAGACTCTTCCAGAAACCTACCGTAGCTTCATTGCAAACTCCGCACTTCACCACATGCTGGTGGATCTTTCCCTCCACAGAGATCAGGCTCTGACACACCCTGCAGCTGATAACAGGAGCGCTGCCACTCTCAGGGGAGGTGAGAGGAGAGTAGGGCGGAGGGTCCTCCCCTAGGAGCACCGAGGGCTGAGTCGGGCTGGGGAAGGGAGGGAAGCCTGTGCAGGGAGGGACACAAGGAAGGACAGAATGACAGAACAATGAAAACAAAAGAAGTCCGACCAGTGGCAAATTACTGGATTGTTAGAGGGAACATGGTCACAAGTGTTGTGCAATGTTCTGGAAAAAAAAAGGCCTCAGTTCCCATGACAAGTAAACACTTACCTTACGATTAACAAGTTAATAAGATTTGGTCTCGAGTTCAACTGAAAGGAGCTTTAGAAGCAAAACTCTCCTGGAATGTGGAGCGGGGTTAGTTTCAACAAATTACAGTCTGAAGAGAAAAAAAATGTGAGGCAGAATGAGTGTGTAAACGGGGCAGTTTCATTTAGAGATCAGATACAACAAACAGTACAGTCTGCTCTGATTCTCTAACAAGTAAAATGATGAGAGCTGGCTGTGGGAGCAAAACATAACAAGAAGCCATGTCTCATTCCTTTTCCAATAATGACTTTAGACACGGTCCCTCCCTGTGTGAGCTGCCATTGGTCACAGCTCTCTCTTGCAGTATCCTCAGTAATGGCTTCCCCATGTGTCAATCAAATCAGGTGTTTTCTCAGGATGCTAGCTAGCTAAGCGCTTCAGTTATCTAGCTTGCGAAGGCATTGGGCACCGCACAGCAGCCGAAACACATGCGACAATCTGTGTTAGAGAAGGCAAATAAAATATATGTCAGTGATAATATTGCTGAGCTGCAAACCGGAAGCTTTACGAGAGGTTTGCCGGTGCTAAGAAGGGCTAACTACAAGGCTAATATGATGGTTGCTAGGTTAGCCAGTTAGCATATTCCCCCCAAGTCTGTGCTTCACGTCATGATTGCAAAATGAACCATTTCAACGAGGAGATGCCAATATATAAATATTCCTGGAGCTAACATTATATCTTGCACAAACACAGCCGGGACAGGCTATCTCTTTGTCACTGTCACAGCAGAGCTAGCACGCTAACCAGAATGCTCAGTCAGTGGATGCTAATGCAAGCTAGGCTAACAGAGGCAGGAGTCGGGTGGAGGAGAGAGCACCATGGATACTCACTCTGTGGTTTGTTGGGCACACCGTAGGGCGCCGCACCGGGAGAGACCCCGCCGTTACCGCTGCCAAGAGCACCATCTCCCAGATCCGATAGTAACGGGGACCTCTCGCCATCCGCCATACCGAGAGAAAGGCGTAGGGGGTGGGGGGAGTGGGAGCGTGAATGCAGACCGATAACGGTGTTGTATTGTTGTGTCGGAAATGCAGGCGTCACATGATCACACCACCGCTGCTGCGGTAACGATGCTCGGAGGTGTGGCACCGCGCTCCCAGCGATGGGAGGGATGCCCCCGATTCACCGAATGGGTGTTAATGTAGGTTACCTGCGATTTACCTGTCAATCAGTTTCAAACAACAGGGGCCTGTCTGCCACACTGTAAACACTGCAGCTGTCATTTTAGAGAGAACAATGTAACTTCTCCTACGTATCCGGAATAGTATTGATTTTTTATTGTTGTTTTCAAGTGTTAACATTCAAACTTCAAATATGTCAAATTGTCAATATTAAAGGTACACAATTTAGGAATTTTAGCCAGAAGGGAAATATCTTCTTATGCCTAAACAAACTGAATAAAGTCTTGTTGTCTTCACGACTGAGTAAACTGAATAAACAAACTGACCTTAAAGGTCAACACTCTTTCAAACTGTTTCACTTTGTTTATATGTGGCGGACCCTGACACCTTTCTAGCCTCAAACAGTGTTCTCAGGACCTTATTTCTCTGAGAACAGCTTGTTTTATTCAGTTATGGAAAAGATAGATATTTCTGAGTTTAACTCATTAATATTGTAAATATAAAAAAAATCCTCTCTAACACTACACGGTGCCCCTTTAAGCTGGCCAGGTTAACTGGAGCAGTTAGAAACAAGGATGTTTTGTACTTCCTCAAACTTTAAGAAGCTGTTGGCCCTAAACAGTTAAAGGGTGGAGAATTTACACTACCTTTAAAACGAAGCAATACTCATTAGGTTCAAACTATTTAAAGTCCATCTTAAAGGAACATTTCCCCTTAAATATAATTGAAACATCTTAAAACAAGTTCTTATCTACTTTATTTTCTAAGGAGAGTGCTGTAACGCTGCTTTACTGCGAAACTCCAGAAATGTTTTGTGGACTTTGAAACTTCACCCCATCGGCATGCGGGTGATTAGAGAATGGCTGAATATTGTGTTTGGGTAAGATTTTCCTTTATGTAAATGCAAAAGAGCTACATGCCCATGTGTATGTTGACAGAACTATTGGCCATATTAATTGAAATGTATTGGTCGACTATTGATATGTCAGCCCCATGAACTTGTTTCTCTCTCCTTTTCTTTTAATCTGTAGCTTTTGTTTTATGTGTACGAGTGACTTAATTTTATTTAGCAAACCAGCTTACCTCAAACTGCTCATTCTGGAAGCAAAGTAAAGTATTCTTGGAATTCAATTTAATTTGCGCTGCCCTGAAACAATCTCTTCCTAGTGCAGCTATAATTCAAGAGTTGGATAACAGAATCCACAGCACTCTCTTTTGTTCAAAGCTGCTGTTCAGAGTTCAGCCAACGCTAATGATCAGTTTCTAAGTGCTGTATCGTTTGCACCTCGAGTCATGTCAGTTTCTTAAAGTTTCACCTCTCATTAGTTCTTCAGGGATGAGGTGAGGTGAAAACGTCTTCAAAGAAACTGAAGCGAGTCCAGCTGCCTACGATGTAGCACAGAATTACCATCACCTGGACGACCAAGAATCTTCACCAACATAATGCACAGAGCGACATTTACACTTGTTACTAACTCCTTCCTCCACAAAGGAGTCTGGGTGCACTGAAGTTCAAACAACATGTGTCATTTGTGCTTTTAAGGGACACAAACATTTCAAAAGAAAAGAGAAAATTCTCCTCTAGCAAAGAAAAATATGATTCAAACTAAATAACTGCTGCTTTCTGCTTTCATGTTTGCAATTAGCTAGCAGCAAGGGGTCAAGTTTTTGTTGAGCGTTGCTTGTTTTTCTCTTTTTCAGACTGGTTGGGAGGGCCAGCTCTGTCCTGGACTGCCCGCTGGATTCCACAGAGGCGGCGGGTGAGAGGAGGACGTTAGCCGAGCTGACGTCATTCAGCACCTCTCAGCCCCTGCACCAGACTGTGGAAGCCCTGAGCAGCTCTTTCAGCAGCAGGCTCCTAACAATCACTGTGTAAGATCATTCATCCCCACAGCCATCAGACTGTTTGACTCAAGCACTACCCGAACAATCACTTTCCACTCCACTTTCCACTTTTTGTGAGTATCTTGATCTATTTTTCTATTTAACTTTATGTGTATTTGTCTGACTCTTTTTCCTGTACTTGTTGCATCTTGAGCTGTTGTAACAAGTGAATTTCCCCATCGTGAGATAAATAAGGCCTATTCAATCTAATCCTATCTGACATGTTTTGTCTTTGTTTTTAAATGATTTTACAATGAAAAAGCAATCTAAGTAAGGGCTTTTACACTTTTTGCTATGCATGGGCACTGGATTGTTCTTATTTTGATATGTTTGGGCATGCCAGTGTATTAAGACTTTATGATTATTATGAATCATTTCTTTCATGAATCTGTAGATACAGACTCGAAACAATTTGAAGCAATCCTTTAATGTTTAGTTTTTCTCTTAAATAAACCATTCAAAACATCACTTTGCAGTAGTTATGATGTGTATGAGTGTCCCATCCATGGTAAAGATATCAGCCTTAAATTATGGGCAAAGATTAACTTGGGGGTTACCATGTGTGGTTATCCAGGAATAAAGCAAACACATAATGAGAAAAATCATTTATTGGAGAAGCATATTCAGTATGTATGTGAAAATAGTGTGAAATAAACACACAGAACAGAGTAAATTACAGAAAACGTGTGCATATGCTGATAATTTCATCTCTCTGTGACTCTCTCATCTCATTTGGTCTCTTGAACACTCGTCAGCTGTCACTCGTTCTCATTGCATGTTGATAAAATCCATGGGCCGCTTCATCGGTAGAGTCACCTCCAGTTCCTCCCTCTCACTGAAGAACTGAGCCTTCCCCCCATGGCTGTGGATCGGGTGTGGGAGATGAAGACCCAGTTTACTGAGGAGAAGAGAGAAGACAGGTCAAAGAGACGGCGAGAGCACAAGGGGGAGAGCGCGAGCATACGAGAGAGCAGGATGTTAACAGCGGTGCGAAACGGCAATCAAAGCTTAGATCAGATCAGACCAGATGATGTGAACCCTCTGATTAAAAGGAAACGTCTGGAAACGGGAGCTTTGGTTGTGAACCGCTGGAACTGCCGCTTTCTGCCCAGTCTTGAGGGGATTTGAAAATGAAAGAGAACTATTTCAAAGCACCCCTTACTGTTTTGGTGTCCGTAGATCAAGGAAGGTTTCTTTTACATCCAGGGACACATCTGTGACTTTCGTTTCTGGTAGTTTGATTTTCACCTAAAAGAGGAGGAAAGAGTGACCGTCTTTAATACTGCACACTGCGACTATCTTAATCTTCTCTTTGATTTCGAAAAGGACATAAATGTTCAACTTGGGCTGTGTTGTCCACGTTACGTCATTTTCCCACGATTGTTATTATACACTGCTTTTCTGAACAGTTGTACGTTGCCTTCTTTCTGCTGCCTCACAGCCAAATGTTATGCTCCATAACATTTTTGTACTGTCCTTGAATATCTGTAAAGGGTTTATTAGCTTTTATGTGTTTGCTATGATCTAGTTTGGGGATTGACTGATGTGTTTTTTTTCAGGGTCAGTGTCGATACTGATTATCAGTAATCAAGGAGAATGACAACTGATATTTGATACACATTCGCAGTAATGATTAACATCTTTTTACTTTAGTGCAGTTTTGAAGTACTTTACTTGAACAATATGATGTTGTTGTTGATGTTCTGTGAGAGACCACACTGACTTATTTTATCAGCAATCGAACACAAAAACATGCATACTGATTTTCACCAAATTGCTGAATGTTGGTCCCAGTAATCGACTGGGTTTAGCCTCTGAAACCAGCCTGATTTCATGTCTTTTGCTGTCTCTGATCACACATGTACACGTAATATTTTTCATTACCAAAAATGTACATTTACTGAAGCATAAAAATCCAGTTTACCAGCATGGCTTCACAGCACATGGAGGATGGGTCCTTTCGGCTCAAGCCCAGGAACAGATCTTCAGTCCCCACACTCTGCTTCAGGATTATTTCATACCTGAACGCAAAGGTTAGACACACACTTGTACAGGGATACACAACAATCAATACAGTATTTATCCATTTATACTCATTTGACACCACATTAGGCAAAATCAATACAGAATAACAACGAAGAGAAAGAAGCGGGTGTAATTGAGTGTTTGTGGAGGTCAGTGGAGAGCAGAAAATGTGGTATCTAAATGTGATGAATACTTTTCTACCGGCAGTCTCGCCCTCTATCTTTCTTGTATAAACATTTTACAGTACAAGGGTTCATGATCAGAAAGATGTGAGTTAAACTCTTTCATGAGACAGTGTGGCTGTTGGGTTTTAAAGCTCAATTAAAGCTGAAAATGAGAGGATGGCCTTTTTTATTTATTTATTTATTTATTTTTTTAGCTCAGTTTAAAGTGGTGAAAAAGTACTAAAGAGGAGACATTGCCTCAAAGTGTTCTGCCCATTTATACATCAGTGAACCCCTTGGTGTCTGTCTCCCCTGTGGTCTTACTCAGGCTGTGGCCGCGCGTCGGAAAGATCATCATACTGGGAGCCCTCTGCCACCTCTTCCTGGCTCCAGATATCTTTGCTCGTCTTCTTCACATAGGCAGATGGCACTAAATAAAAACAAAACACACATAGGCATTAAAATTCCATTCATACCTGATCAGACCACCTGTGTTACTGGAGTTACATTCAAGAAATACAAGGCATTACCTTCTTTTTCTTCTTTGCGTAGGGGGCCAATGTGTCCAGGACCCAGCCGGGCACAAGTGTTCACATTCTGATGAGATTAACTGATGTTATTGTAAATCGACAGAAAGTTTAGCCCTCGGTTTAAATAAGAGGTTAATTTGAATTTCGATCTTTAAAAGTGACTGGGAGGGGATGTTTTTTGATTGAGAAGAAATCAAGCTTTTTATAAAGTTTTTCTTTGGTTGTATTAATTTAGCTGAATCTCAATAAACACATCCAATTCATTGTTATACTTTTGTACAGGTTGGACAAATTTGGGGCTCCATCTGTTCATCTACGAACATTAATAAGGCAATAATACAAACTCAGACAAATGTATTTTTGCCATAACTGAAAAAATACGCCGCCATCAGAGGGGAATAAGGTCCCCACAACACTGCTGCCATAAGGGTGGCCACTTAGAAAGATCCAGCAAGTATACACAGTGAATATGTTTCTCCCTGGATTTAAATTTATTCCCCAGAAGTACATAGTGCACCTTTAAATTCTGGGCGGGCTAAATGGGGATGAGTCCACCTCTGACTGCACAACATCTTACCTTACTCTCGTCATCCTCCTCTTCCTCCTGCTGCCGGGTTGACAACAACTCAGACAGAGCCTGTAAACTCTGCACTCCGAGACACTCCATTCAGAGAAATTCACATTCACTTCTTTCAAATGCTAAAACCCGATACTGGACAGCCTCCCCCTCGGAACGGCGACAAAAACGAATCAATAAAAACTAGCGTTAGCCTGACTGTGCGGATGTGGCTAATGCTAACCAAACTGTTGACGCTCTCCGTTTCCGTGGAGACGCCCGGGCTGCCATGGGGACCAGTGACGTCACGGACGAAAACGAACCCTAGAGCGAGTGAATGAAATTGATGAATGAAAGCTGGAGAGTGACACAGTCTCAGGACTTGGTTGCTACTCTGGAGACAAAAGTCCCAGCGATTATATTAAAGGAGACTAGAATGATAAGCACAAGCCCGGAAACAACCTGCTTAATAAAAGCACCTGGAAAATAGAAAAACTGAACATCCGGTGGTGGAGGATTAAGTATTAATCGATAAATTACTCAACAAACAGTTGCTACATACTGTTTTACAGTTCGGTAGATTTCATGGTAAATATGTGGTAATTACCAAGTAACATACCCTATTTGATTTTGCCCCTATTTATCACCATAAATGTCCATTATGTTGCTGCCTAACTCTTCAGTGGGCCACAAATGAATCGTGGATTGATGCAGCATCATTTCATAAATCATAAATCATCATAAATTTGACGTCTGTTGCATTTGAAATATTTAGACAAGCCACGTACCTAGAGAAGGCATTGAAGATGAGAAAATAGTCTTTAAGGGTCTAGTTTAGTTTAATCTTTAGTATTAGTTGAAAAGGGCAACATTTTGTATTATATTAATATTATCTTTATTGACAGACTCGAGGTCCAGATATTAAAACACACACACACACACACACACACACACACACACACACACACACACACACACACACACACACACACACACAATAAACAGACAGACATAAAATTACACATAAATAAACATGTGTACTCAATGGTTAAAAACATACATATGGTATTATTATATACAATCATATTATTACTGGTGCATTACCAGTAGCATTTAATATTGAACTTGGTTGGGGGGAAGGCAATTTGGATATGCAGTTAAATACTGTATATGTGAGGCATAATATTTTATAGAAGGGCATGTTCGATATTTAATAAAAACTTATGAACAAATGAGGTGGAGAAAAGAAACAGGTGGAGTAAAGCCTCACAATGAGATGATTTTAACACTTAATCACTTATATAACCTCTAACAAAAAACTACATGTATGTTTGTGTTTTGAAGCGTTACACGTTGGTCAAAAGTCAATTGAGAGGCGGCGCGATTATCGCTTCGACTAGTAGCGATGTCCCTCCCCGGACACCGTAGTACATGCATGGCCCCGCAGGGATCATGTTGAAGGTGACAGGTAGTGCCATGCCGGGAGCGCTGAGTTTGACGCCGATCACCGTCTTTGCTGCAGGCGGAGACGGGGACAAAGAGACGACCGCCCCGCTACGGCTGGACGAGCTGTCTCTGTACAGCGCTCCTCAGCAGAAGCCCCGGTGTGTGGAGCCTGAACCGGGTCAGCTGGAGGACAGTGTCGCCACCCTCAGGAAGTCCATACAGCCGTACACGGACTGGTGTCAGGCAACCTACAGCAAAATTCAACCCAAAGTTCAGAGAGCCGTCCGGTTCGGGAACGACACCTACGCCTACTTGAAGGACCCGCCGAAGGACTTCTATCCCCGGGCAGGAGTCATCGGCTTCACCGGCATCCTGGGGCTCTTTCTTGCAAGAGGGTCCAGGATCAAGAGGCTGATCTACCCGGCGGGCCTGGTGGCCGTCAGCACCTCCCTCTACTACCCGGAGCGGGCTGCGACCATCGCAAAGTCAGCCGGAGACTCCGTCTACGACCGGGCCGTGCAGAGCTACGCTGCCCTGGAGAAGATGCTGAAGTCGGGGAGCAAACCTGAGCAAGGCACCGGCACCGGCAAACCCTGAGGATGTGTGTGTGTGTGTGTGTCTGTGTGTGTGCTTCAGCAACAGCTCGGCTACAAGAAAGCGGCATTTCCTGATTCTGTAGATCGACATGTGCTTCCTAGACAGGCTCTGATGTGTGTGACTCTCTCATGCCCACTAATTGCACTAAGCTTTAAACGCATCTCAGGCACAAGAGATATGCAACTTGACTGATTTACCTCCGCTTGTGATTTGAATGTATATTTATGTAGAGAATTAATAAAAGAATCAATTGTCTTACTTTTAAACTGGGGGATGTTTGTTGCTTTTATATTGCCGGTTGTTACCGCCTTAACTCTGCCTTCAGTACTGTATAACATGACATGGAAATTAAAGGGGCACTGTGGTTTTCAGAGAAGAATTCATACTCAGGATTTGATTATTTACAGTGATAAGGAGGTAATAATACAAACTCACTCATGCTTATTTTTTCCATAGCTGAATAAACAAGCTGTTCTTAGAGGCAAATAATCTTCCCTAAACAACCATTGAATGTAGAAAGGTGGCAGGGTCCGCCACATATAAACAGAGTGAACGGTGTGAAATTGTGTTGTCCTTTAAGGTCAGTTTGTTTATTCACAGTTGTTTTAATTTAAGTCTTTAAAGAAAAGTCAGCCAATGAAGAGCCTCTTCCGATTATGTCTTCCCCCACAGTTCTACTTTTAGAACTACATAAACTAAATGAAACAACAGTTTATCAAACCAAAGAAAAAGAAATCAACCTGCAAACAAGTTAAATTCTCAGTTAAGAAGCGGATGAGTTTATCTGATATTAGGTTTCATTAAATAATTTTAGGTTTTGTTCTGTTTGTCACAGAAAACAAGCCATTTAAAAACCAACAAAATGTAACTTCTTGGATAAAGACATGATTGTTAAGTTACATCTCCAGATCATCAGCGCCTACACAGTGTGTCAGTATTTGACGATCTGAGAGTGACACTCAACAGTCAACCATCTTGATCCAGCAAATTATTATTATTTTTTTGCTTAAATAAGGAAAGGCAGTGTTGTTGCATGCAATTGTCTGATGTTCTTTAGACCACAATTAACAAATGAGTCAGTGAAATCTTGTTTAAGTAATTAATAGTGTGATTAACAATCAGTTTCAGCACGAAAATCAGCATTTTAATCTTTCTGTCAAATTTCATTAAAATAGCACTGCCAGGAATTTACAGCAGTAAATGTGAACTTGTATTCAAAAGCCAAGAAAGACTTTACCAAGAAAAACAGACCACGTTATTAGTAATTACAAGGTCAATGTCTGGAAGCCAGCAGTGAACAATGTATGACTGTTTAACATCTTTATTCATGTCAGCCAAAAAAAAAAAAATATACAAAATTTAAATATGAATCACTTTGAAGAAATCCCCTCAGAGCAGCACCAGCTTCTCATTCAGAGCAATCTGTGCTTGGGTGAGGTTAGACAGATAGGTCACCATCAACAGGTCCTGCAACAACAAAACAGAGCAATTTGTTAGTATAATGGTATTCATAGTGAGAAACACTTCTGCTCCTTAAAACAGTGTTGCGAGTAAACAAGAAATGAGGACTACAAGGTCAGACAGAAACTGCTCCCATGTTCCCCCAAGATGGCTGTCTATACTGAATAAGTGCCAAGTGAAGTATCAGACAAGAAGAGCCAGGAGAGCACTAAGAATAGGAACCAAAGTCTAATTAAAAGCTTCCTGTAATCAATCGCAGTGTGCCAATGTGCTAACAACAAGCCTGAGTGCAACGAGTAACTAATGAATGGAAACCTGGAGGAGATGCAATAAATCCAACTAAGAGAAAAACAAACATCGCCCGACAGTCATTACAAAATCAAGTTCTTTCTAATGAGAAAATAACTGCACTCACATTGATGTTGGAATTGAGCATGTTCTCGAAGTCCTCGGCTGGGATGGTGGGAACCTTGTTGACCAGGTCCATCAGGAAGCGGCCCACGCTGTTATCCGCCGCCACTTTCCCAGACTGAGACAGATCGAACAGCATTACCTCTATAGCCTCTATCGCATTTAAACTTGATTACTTCACAAATGACCTCAAGAGACACAACCCATTGGTACAAAGTGGAAAAGCAGGAATATAAACAGCTAAACAAAAAACTGGAGACATTTCTCTGTCATTCAACTAATCACATCAGATTTGAGCCAAACCATCAAGGCACCTGGCCTTAAAAATACTTACCAGCACATCCTCAATGTATGCAAGCACGGTGGTCAGCATGTCCTGTACCCTGGCTGCAGAGCCAGCCACCTGGGACAGATCAGAGGTAAGCCCCTTGGTGCGACTTGGAAGTACACGTGTCCTCTGCAGAAGGTCCACTGTAATGAACAGATGGAAGAGTTAGAGTGCAGTACAGAAACTGGGGGCCAAATACTAAGACTGAAACATTTACAGCCATGATTTATAAATACTGGGCCCATGTGTAAAACATACAAAGAATCAGATAATTTGCAAAATCTTTCTGACATATGCTCAAGTGAAAGGGTAGAAGGACAAAATATTAAATGTTGTTTTGTCCATCAGCTTCATTGACTTTAGTTAATTTATTCTTATCTGAGTTTGATACCAGCAACATGTTTGAGTAAGTTGTAACAGGGGCAACAAGAGACTGGGATAGTTGTAAAATAGTCAAATACATGCACTTGGAACATTCCACATGTTAACAGTTTCTACGTTAACAGGTGATGGTATCATGACTGGATATGAAAGGAGCATCCTTGAAAGGCTCAGTCATTCCCAGACAAGGATGGGGTGATGTTCAACACATTGTGAAACGCAACTGTACAAAGGATTACAACTTGACTAGGGAACACTTCATAAAAATTGCTGTCAGTAGATAGTTTGCTTGCAAATGATGTTATTCAGTTTTTTTAATAACATTTTAAAAAGCATCACAACTTTTTTGGTACAGGGGTTGAATAAAAGCTTGAAAATATGACAGGTGTACTTTTTTTTCCCCAGAAATTCTTAGTATTCTTACCGCCTATCCTCTCGGTGTCATAGTAGACATACTTGACAGTCAGGGGGGTGAACATCACACCAACTGTCTTTCCGGGCACACCCATCTGAGCACTGTGTGGAAGAAGACAAGAGCGTTCAGAAACACTCTCCATCTGTAGCTCATCACACTAACACAAAGTATATGCCAGTGAGCTCAGCCAACCTGACATAGGCGCGGATGTTCATCTTGCCGCTTTGCAGCGCTGTGTCCATGGTCAGGTGAATGGGGTTGGTGGCCTCACGGCTGTAGTACTCGTGGATGAGCACTGAGTGTTCTGTGATGTCAAAGCCTGTGGCATACCTGTGAGGACAGAGGTCACCGCGGTAAGAATTTCTTTTGTCCAACTCAATCTCAATATTCTGAGTGTGATCAACTTACGCACCATCCAATGATGACCTCAGTGGGTGACACCCTCTTGTGGAGCTCATACATGTTCTTAGCGAACTCCATGTCCACAGCAACCTGTTGGCAAAGAGGATACATTTTGACACATGGCCTTATTTTTCCAAAACGTTTCATCACATTTAATAGGACAATACGAGGCAGTCGTCTCAGTTTAAATATGAACAAATGAACGCACGTCATGGTTATTATCTGCACAAAATATAACAAATATCCTCTTTACATTACATGCATACGGTAGCTATAATTCCCTTACAAAATTGTATCAAAGATTTACAGTTCAGTTGTGAAAGAGACTTGTGTGAATTAAACAGTTGTTATGAAGGCATCACAAAGTGTCCACCGGTAAACTTCACTATCTTGGAGGAGACATATATGAATTATGTTTTGCATTTCATTCTTATCAATGTCTTGTTTAAGTGTGTGTGACCATTGTGACTTAGCTACAGTGATAATATAGTATACGAATGTAAGTTTTGTGGAGGTGATATATACACTGCTCAAAGTTATTTAGAGATTATTGAAATATGGGTGCATACATATAAGTGTACATGTGTCGAATTAAGAGTCATTAATAAGTCGTTAATGAGTCGAATTAAATATGTTGCATTGTGGCACGAGTCACAGAATAAACAAAGTGAAACACTAAGATAATCCAACATCACTAACTAATTCTGAGTAATGTATATTATCTGGAGACGTCATATATTTCATCAATGAATGCCATTCATTAACTGAACACACATCATTCTGCGAATAAATGATTTTAAAAAACAAACCTCATCTTCAGACTCATTGTGGGGAACAGAGAAGCAGTTGGTCACTTCAATAGAGTGTTTGTCAATAGTACCTGAAAGAAACAAATGAATAGATGAGGCATTATTATTGTTCTGCTAGCCGCCTTTGCGTTGTTAGCCAGCTAACCAGAGGGTAATGACTCCTGAGGCTAAAACGATGAAGAACGATCACGACCGGGTGACACAAACACTAACAACAACGTTAAGTTCTAATTGACATATGTCCTCCGTAAACATGATTGACATAAAATGCTAGATGACTTGGCTGTTAGGTTTCCGTCTATGTTACCAGCTGTTACAAGTGATGCTGCTCGCTGTCTTGGCTTGCTAACAGCGGTTAACGCTACCCAGATGCAGGTTAGCTAGCTACCAGCATGCGTTAGCAGGTGAGCTACAATTAGCTAGCCAGCTAGCTAGCTAGCATCACCTGTTTTCATAAAAAGGCGGCCCACCCAAAACAAGACAAATATGTCACATTTCCTTCTTACCCAACAGGGTCCCGATCACGCGACTCGCTCCCTCATTTCTCCGCTCGTAAGAGTCGCAGATAGAAGCGAGAACTACGGGGTGAATTTTCACCACTGGCCCGTACACCGACATCTTGGAAAAGGAGGACTGATGACCGGCTCCAGTGAAAACATATACCGCCACCTAGAGGCCGGCGGCCGAACAGCGGCTAATGAATATGACGCTAATTATGATTATAGTCAAGTCACTGATACCTTTGATGATGAAAAAGAATCATGACCGTATCTGATATGAAAAAAGATGTTTTTGAAAAAGGCTCTTTACAAAAAAACCTTATGAGGAGAATAATTTCCCTGTAGACGAGACAAAAAAAAAATGCAAGAATGGATCTGTCTAAAAATGAAACTCTACATTCAAAGTTAAATCCAACCAAGCTTTATTATAACATCTGTAATTTTCACCACGTATTTAACACGACATATCTATGTAATTTCATTATGACTGCGTCACAAAAAAGGTCTTTTGCATTTCCTCGTCTTGTCGGAGCTGTGAGCAGATGCTGAGTGTGTGGCAGGGAGCGCAGAGGACCCAGAGCCCCGCCGTCCCTTCTGTTGTGGAAATGACAAGTGTGTGAGGCGGGCAGGGTCGACGGGGGCTGGGACTGATGACAGCATCCTCCGCCGCTCAGTGGCTCCACACCTGACCGACTCCATCAGATGCACAGATGATGGAGCTCTCCGTGCTGTCGGGTTATCCTGTTGCCACCATTTCGCCTGTCCACTGCCCGAGACATGTCCTCCAAGCCCGCGATAATCTGTAATTACTACTTTCATTTTTTTTTTAAAGGCGTGATGATCCAGCGGACGGAGTGTGGTGGGTTTTTTGTTTTGTTTTTTTAATTCACTGTGATTGGTGAGGTGGGATCGAGGTGGTCTTTTGTTTTGTTTTGTTGTTGTTGTTTTTTCCTGGAGAAAGCGACCCTGAGTGGACCGATGCTGCGTCGCTGGTAAACACAAGAAATGGGTGTCATTGAACCGAGGCTGCCATCCGCGGCTCGTTCTTGGACCAGATTCTCGTCGGTCCTATGATAAAAAATAAAAAAAAAACATTGCTCCTCCCAGCTCTCTCTCTCTCACACATCTACAAATTGCTTCGCTGTGCAGGTAAGATTTATTTATTCGTTTGTTTGTTTGCTCGTTCTCAGCTCTCTGACACGAATCCACAAGCTAATTTAGCCCCCCTTATTTTCGGTTTGTGGAGCCCATTGGCTGGCTGACAGAGCCCCGTTAATAGAGCCTGTTCCTCATCCATCCATCAGGCGTAGTGCGTCATCCTGATTGTCACCATCGGTCTCCTCTTGCGTCCGTCCGTCCGCCAGCTGCCCGAGTGGACGCGCATCGTCTGCGGCTACAGAGGGGCTAGGACTCCATTTTACTGTGCACGTCGATGTCTCACTGTCCACATACATATTTAACGTGGTTTCGCATCTATATAACTTATGTAAGAAATTACTGCAGGCCTGATGCGAATCCGACACGTTTAACACAGCTGTGAGTACACTTACACAACACACACACACACACACACACACACACACACCTAGCACAGAGGCAGGAGGAGCACAGTCAAAGTGGCTCTTATTTTTAAAGAAGGAGATCTCACGTGTCTTATTCCCCCACAGGCCTTGTTGCTGGTGTGGGAAAGAAGCAAAGCATGTTGAGTTTCTGAAGAGATAAACTCCTGAGGCCCTCTTTTGCTTTTAAGACATCATCTGTCAGTGAATTACTGTGACACATCACTGTGTTCTTCTATATTCCAGGCTTCAGTCAAGCAAGCAAATGGTCCAATCAATAGGCAGTGGACAGAGTCTGCCATAGGGAGGATATCAATAACACGCTAATACACCTGACACACACACACACACACACACACACACACACACACACACGGGCCATGGCGCTGGAGAACTCGGTCTTCCCCTCCCGCCCGGACACCCTCACGCTCCCCGTGGAAGACAAGGGGGAAGGGGAGGAGGTGGAAGTGGCCACCGAGGCCACCGCCTCCACCGGAGTCTTCAACCTATCGGAGGAGCTGGGCCACGTCGTCACCACGGAGACGGCGCCGTCCCCTCCACCCTTGGCCAAGGTCAGGAGGTCGTTCCAGGCCAAGCTGGCGGAGCGGGAGGCCAACGCCAATCAGACCAGGAAGAAGGTCCAGGGGCCGGAGGAGAAGAGGGGGCGATTCGGGTGGGGTGAGTGACTCTTCGATGGCCTACTGAATGATGGAATGAATGTTTTATCCACTTTGTTTTCACCTCATTAAAGAGTTGAGATAACTGACGGATTGAAAGTACTTCATCACCAACTCCTCTAGAGATTGGGAGCTGTTGACTGATGCTTTAGTCTGGATCAGTGTTTTTTCTCCTTCTCCTCCCCATCACTCTTGCAATAGTTATGAACCTCTAATTGAGACTGTGCTGCAGCGCTTCATCCTTCAGTGATTTTCACAGTCTTGCACCCCTTTTTTTTCCATTAGGCTTCCTCCACAGCTCTGCCCCTTGTTTGCCCCAGTTTATCTCTTCTTCACTGTACGTCTCTATGAAAGGAAAAATCAACCCTAAAAAAAACATTGTTGCTGAAAGAACTGGACGTTCATTGATTTTGTGTGAGCTTTCCTGCCAGAAGCACAAAACAGGACAACTTTCGATTAAGCCACTGTGGAGCTTACGAGGATAAAACATAAACGGCAGATGTCCAGTTAGCGTAACTTTCTCAAAGATCGAGGGTTTTAATTCAAGAGGCAACAATTTGCACGAAAATAGTAGCAAATATGTAACTGAAAAGGTAAAGGGACTGATAGTTTGGGCTTGGAGTGTTCTTTTAAACCACGAGAAGAGGCTGTTTATTCTGAGGAGGATGCACACTGATTGATGCCCGATCGCCCGTTGTTTTTGTCGATCTAAGTGACAGAAAGCTGATTCGTAGTAGTTGAGCAGTTTTTCATCCTGAATGCGTCACCGTCTCAGTTCTGGCTGGGTGCACCCACATTAAAGAGGATCTCTACATGAAAAAATGTCATCGGATGCCTTTAGGGTTGGACAGAGACTTAAGTCCAATGTTGTAGCTTTCCCCCGCTGAGTGTTTGATGATGTTGTCCTGTCGCACTTCATCTCCTCTCATCTCCTCACCTGTCTGTTTTCATTTCTGTTATCCCTTCTTAAGCAGCCTGGTATTTCCTTCTAAGCCACACTGCATCTTTCTAAGCACTTTCGTCCCCTGGCACCCTTGTCTGCTCCTCCTCCAGTGTCTCAATGTGCCATCATTCAACTCAAACCCTCTGACGGCAGTCAGACTTATATCTTCAAATAACTAAACCTTTCTGAAATGTTAAAAGACAGACATGCATCTATCTCCAAACCTTCTAAGAGGTTTTTTGCAATTCAGGGTGATACAACTATGGCACCAATGAGGACTCCTCTTTAACCTTGTTTCAATTTTAGTAAACACCAAAACTTCCACATTTCCATTCCTTCAATCTTCCAGCACTACCTACTCTATATTTCTGACGTTACACTGCACTGTAACCTGTCGCCTTTCCCCTCCTCTCGCCTCTCCACCAGCAAAGTCTCGGCGTAAGAGACAGCGATATGTGGAGAAGAACGGCCGCTGCAACGTGCAGCACGGCAACATGCAGGAGACTTACCGCTACCTGACCGACATCTTCACCACGCTGGTGGACCTCAACTGGCGCTGCTCGCTCTTCGTCTTCGTCATGGCCTACGCTGTCACATGGCTCTTCTTCGGGGCCATCTGGTACCTCATAGCCTACTGTCGGTAAGATTGTTGAGCAAGGGTGTAGGACGGGTTTCATTTAGATCTATTCAGTCATGAGCCAGAAAGGAGTCTGCTTGATCATGACTGTTGCTAGATCCAAATGATAAAGAACACGATCAAAAGTCCTATAGGCCAAAATGACAATAAGATACATGTGTTTTGTTTTAGTTTTAAGAACAATCCTGAATTTGAGGGTGTCTTTGAGGGAGTTTTACATTTAGGAACATACAAAACATACAATATCATGAGAGGATAAACATACAAATATGTAAGAAATCAGAGCAAAAATTTGAGGTAGTGTGTCGCCTCAGATTTGCTCATTAGCACACCAGCACACCATTAGTGTCTCACATACAGTACAACCCCCACGCTGGGTTTCCTTTTCCCTTCCACATGTCACGAACACCCAAAACTCTGACTGTCCACTCAGTTGTTGATAACTGTCAGCGATTGGTGATGGACAGTGCTACTGTCTATCGGCCCAGCCCTACATCCTGCATAATATACCTTTAAAGGAGAAGTTTGACATTTTGGGTAATTTACGTATTAGATTAATAAGTGATGATTGATTCTATGCTTGTGTCAGTATAGTAAATATGAAGCTACAGGAGATGGTAATTTAGCTCTGAAAATTACATGTAACATTTAAGATTTAAAGTGTTAATTAATGAGCTGTATAGATGATTATTGGCAGACTCTTCTTTTCTACTCTTTTCTGCTTAGGACAAAGGCAGCCTTGTTGTTTCCATCTGGTTCCAGTATCTGTGCGAAGCTAAGCTAACCATTTCTTGGCTCCAATTACAAGTCTGCTGGACAGAGAAGAGAGTGGTTCTTATCTTCCCATGGAACCTTGGTCAAGAAAGAATAGTCATATTTCCAAAATGTTGAACTTCTCCTCCAATTAAAACATCACAAGGCAATGCTGACTTCTGATCTACTCAGAAATGGAGGTTGATGCTGCGATCGAGTGTCCAGCATTGCAAGACATTTCTGCAAGGAATGCAAAAAAAAATCTTCTGCCAAAAAATCAGATGACAAAGCAGTATTAATATTACAGCCTCTTTCATCATGATGTGTTACCTCCTCACAAGATGTGTCTGCTGGATTGCAGCTCTAATTAGCTAACGTATTCGTCTCGTAAAATTGTGACCTCTTTATATCAATTACAGGCCACCTTAAGCTGTGCCAGAGAACTGTCGGTGGTGCTGCAATGCCTTGGTCACCAATACAGGTCAATAAAAGTCATAGATTATATAAATTACTTAACACCACTTTCATTAATTAGCTCTCCCTCTCTGGCCGAAGCAGTGTTAATCAGGGACATTAGCCTGTGTAGTAAGTAGTTTGAACGAAAATCTGCAGACTTTTAGTGGCACTAAACTGAGAAACCAGCGGTACAGTACAGGCACTTCATATAATGATATATGATGGAAAAACGAATGTTTTTGCCGCGTCGAGAAAAAGTGACGGCATGACCGTTGATCATCGTGGTTACTATGAGATATAGGATCACTTCTTATTCATTATAAGAATTAGCTGAAGGAGATGGTGTATATACGGGGAGAGATGAGTCATCTTACATATATTTCTGCACCTCCGGTCTGTAAATATAAATCTTCTCACTCACCGTCTATTATTTCCCTCTTGACACCCACTTTGTCACCCTCCCCCCTTCCCTTTCTCACACCCTCTCCTTTCTTTACTTCCCAAGGGGTGATCTGGACCATCTGGAGGATGAGAACTGGACGCCATGCGTCAACAATGTCAATGGCTTCATCTCGGCCTTCCTCTTCTCCATCGAGACCGAGACCACCATTGGCTATGGCCACCGCGTCATCACAGACCAGTGTCCAGTGGGCACCATGCTGCTGCTGCTACAAGCTATACTGGGCTCGATGGTCAACGCCTTCATGGTGAGCACCAGAGCCGGGGCATGACTGAGAAATGGCAAAAAGAGAGGATGAAAAAACATCATTATCAAGTTGTAAGCAAAATGATCAGATTCATTACAGAAACTTCTTTTGGCTGAAACCCTACCCTCTTAGTTCAGGGCGACATTTAAGATTTCTGGCATTACAGAAAATGTTTCCTAACCGTATTTTAGAACTGTCGTAACTGAATAATTTCCTTAGTTAGCAGTCTAGAAATTCAAAATAAAATGATTGAAAAACTTCTCAAGTGGTAACAGTTAGAGAATTCCATTGTTGGCCTGTTTAAGAAGCTTACATTGATGATCGCCTGTAGGAGAAGCTAACATTAGCCATTAGGTATTAGCCTGCTGATGAGGTTTTTTCTGTCTTTGAAACTTAAGTTAGGTCAAGCAGGAAAGACATGTTCTGTACTGAGGGTCCAAGAAAGTGAAATATTATTTTCCCTCTTGCATCTTATACAATATTTTCAGTCTACATTATTAGACCTAACATGGATTTAGAGAAATTTAATTTACAGAGAAATGTATAGATAAGATATTTCATTATATTGTTTTGAAATCTAAAATGACAGGATATGGTCAGAATATGGTGACGTGTGAAGACATTTTTACTAAGTATTTCAAAACTCTTGTCATAATTATGTGGACCTGGGTCTTACACACAGCAATTGTCATAACCTACTAAAGCCCATCAGGAGTTGTACATAAAATAAGAAATAAGAGCAAACAAAATTGGCTTTGGCATTCTGAAATCAAATCCATGTTAAAATTTTCTGAATTCCATTTGGCAAAACCCCACATTACTGAAAGGCTGAAGAAAAACAAATATTATAGTACATGCAAATACTGTTTGACCCGAGTCTGTATGAATATAAAGAAGCCTCCATCTGTTCAGCTGAATTAAATTAAACATTATACACATTTGTAATACTGTGCAGACGAAATGACACTAATACGCTGCAGATAGTATGACTCCCCGGAAGAGAATACTAACTTTAAACGTGCTGATGAAGCTCGATTTTTCCTATGAGGTAAGCACTCTTTTGATGAAGACATTTCCAAACACTGACGTCCAGCCAGAATCATGTTTATGCATGTTCGGGAGCTGGACACATGCCACATCAGCAACTGATGGAAATGTATGCATATTAAAAACTGACTGAGTCTGAGGTTAATTATAGTGTCAAATCTGTTTCTAAAGACTTTAAACTGCGAAAGGAAGCTCTACAGAAAAAAGGCTTTGTTTGTATACAGCAATCACAATTAATTCTTGCGGCCATAAATTCTGTGTTGGTGATTGTGGAAACCATGAGAAGTAATTTATTTTTCAATAATCTTCTGCTATGTTTGAACCTCTGGCAGGTGCTTTGTTTGTCTTTGAGTCTCAGGTAGCCTGTTTTGCCTCTCCTTTGACCTTCAAATCCACCCTCTTTCCTTGCTGTCCAGGTCGGCTGTATGTTCGTGAAGATCTCACAGCCCAATAAACGGGCAGAGACGCTGGTGTTCTCCAAACATGCCGTCATCTCTCTGAGAGACGACAAGCTCTGTCTGATGTTCAGGGTGGGTGACCTGCGGAGCTCCCATATTGTAGGGGCCAACATGAGGGCCAAGCTCATCAGGTCAAAACAGACTCAGGAGGGTGAGACTACCAGATAAGACAATAACTGACAGTATTGGTACATTTTTTACTCACTGCCATAACGAATGTGACCACGATGACTACAACACCCACTTCTACATCTACAGCTTGTACAATTACTATTGTTTCTACTATGACAACTACAGCACCTCTACTACAGTTACCAAATTATAAGAACTCCCATATAGAGCCTCCCATATAGAGAAAGAACACCTCACCTTAACATGTTTTTCCTCCCTTTCCTTTTCCTCAACTCTCCATATTATTCTCCCCGTCAGGTGAGTTCATCCCGCTGGACCAGACAGACATCAGCGTGGGCTTTGAGACAGGTGATGATCGCCTCTTCCTGGTTTCGCCGTTGGTGATCTCCCACGAGATTGACGCACATTCGCCCTTCTGGGACATGTCACAGGCTCAGCTGGAGAAGGAGGACTTTGAGATCGTTGTCATCCTGGAAGGAATGGTGGAGGCAACAGGTGAGAAATGGGTTAACTACCACAAAGTCTAAAGTAATGAGGATGCAAACACCAGTTTCATTCTCTCCTCTGAAAATAATTGTTAGTATTATTTAAAGGAATGTATTATTTAAACACAAAAATCATGATAACTTTTATCAGAAGTTTAGTTAACAGGCAAATTATCCCTAAAGTTATTCAGTTAAAGGGTAACTCCGCCCATTTTATACATGAAGGTGTCTTTACAGCTCTTGGGGAGTACTACTGCATATGTGAAAACACAAGTATAAAGCCTTTTGTGACAACAGAGGAAGCTGCATTTAATCCAGTGATGTCACTCAGTGGTTAAATTGAATTGTGGGTATTGTAGGCACCAGATTTGAAAAGCACTCAACAAATGATTGAATCGCTACGAGAATGTGATTTTAACTCCCCATATTCTTCTTTTTCAAAACCTAGTGCCTGTGTTACTCACAATGCAACTCAGCTACTGAGTGACTTCACTGGAGTCAGTTCTTTAGATCACATGCAGCTTCCTCTGAAGCCATGAAAGGCATCGCACTACATTTTTCACACGTGGAGTTACGTTTTAGGTCTGGTCGTTTTGTGCAGTAGATGGATTAAATATGTCATAAAAGTAACTGAGTAGGAATGCATTTGGTTGAAGTGATTGAAAAAAATGTGCTGCTTAAATTTGAAATGCAGTGAGTGGTCACTCAGTAGTAATAAAATAAATATAGTAATATTGAGCTGATGGTAATTACATTTTGCATTAATTAAGGCACAGGCCATATAAATAATACCGCTAACAACACTCTATCACTTAATGGGTTTTATATGATTAGTTGAAGGCCATTTTGTGATGTCAAATGATAAAAATGTTATAAAATATAACAACTGAACAGCATTGTATTGTGTGGGGAAATAATACCTTGCAATTTAATTTGGCTGTAAAATTCTAATGGCCTCTATGTTGTAAACTCATTTTTGGCTGCAACAACAAGAATCCAGCATCAGGGAATTAATCTTGTAGATGCATACAACAATATGACATTACAGTAATACCATCACTGTTTTACAGAAAGCAAACCCTGTCCAATTCTGTCCATTAGAAAATGAAATCCCCCTTCCAGGATATCTGTTGTTTGTTTGAGAGCTCTCCATCTCTTTCGATCTTTCCGGAAGCTTTTATGATGTTGTGATTATGGGCGAAATATACATATATTTTTAGATAGGAGCATATAAGTGAATGTATTATGTAACAGGGAACAAAACTGGAGAGTCATCACTGGAGTGAACTGATGTTTTTGTGTTCTTATACTTGATGTCCTTATCACTTATCTGTTGACTAAAGAGGCAGCGTGTTAATCATAGACATAGAGACCATTTCCAACAGTATCCATCTCCACAACGGCCAGTGTGTCAGTGAACACTCATCTGCCCTTAAGCAAGGCACTGACGCCTTGTGGACCAACACGATGTTAGTCATATGTTTATAAATCATTAGCTAAATGCCTAAACTGCAAATGTGTCATATTATACTGAGTTCCAACTTTGCACTTGATTGGGATTGAAACAAAGTTTCAGTTTTCCTTTATCCTTTATCCTTATCAAAATCTAAGGAGGTCTGGTTTTACAGCATATTGATCGGGAAAATCATTCACACCAGCTGCGCAACACCAGCTGCTTGTGGCTCCCCGCAGATATGAAATATTAAGAAGCAGAGCCGAACACCTAAGTTATATTTATTTTATTCTATGTTGTCTGCATTGACCTGTCTTACTGTCTACAAACTACCAAATCCAAACAGATATAAACAGAGCCTGGCAGGGACGAGGAGCCTGTTACCTGTTCTCTTGGAGGATTTGGAAATATCATACTGCCTTATGTCAAATTCATTCTAAGAGGATAAAAATCTCAACTGTTCCTTACTGTTCGGCAGGAATTCAGTGCATCAGAGCTAATCATGATGTGGCTCTGTGAGTTAAAGGTGGCCTCTCTGCCTACTCTGAATATCAATTCCCTTTTTCAGAGTGCTGTTGAAAGTTACATGGATGAAGCCCACAGTCATAAGTCAGCTGCATAGAATATTCATACGCAGATAGCTTGCCAATTATGATGTTGCACATACAATCCTGTTTGTTATTGTGAGACATAATTAACCTTGTACTGTATTGTTGTGTTTGTGTGTACAGGGATGACTTGCCAGGCAAGGAGCTCCTATCTAGGGGAGGAGGTGTTGTGGGGTCACCGATTTAGCCCAATGATGTCACTGGCAGAGGGCTTCTTTGACGTTGACTATGGAGCCTTTCATCACACATTTGAGGTAATTCAAAGCAGAGGTAATAAAAATGATCTTTGAATAAACCTGACAGCAGTTAACGACTGCTGAAAAAAACATATTCCTTCCGAAAACATATTATACCAGCAACTGGCAATCAGTGCTGGGAGTGAACCTACAATCTCTGTCTAGCACCATTTTGCACCAAAACTACCGTGTACAGGCAGACTTTCTAAACACAGGTAAACCTACTGAAAATAAGTGATTGACTCATTTCCTATCCAGTAGACGAGTTTGCCTTTGTTTTTTTTTCTGATGTGTCACATTTGACATCACAGAAATGCTGGAAAACAGGGAACGGGAGGGCAGCATGGAGGACGATGCGCATGTTTTGGCGAGGTTAAACAAAGGGCACCCAAACGGAGACACACTGCCACACAAGTAACTAAACAAAAAGCAAACTTATGATACTTATGATAGACTTATGAAACGTATGATAACGAAAAGCTGAATATCCAAATCAAAAATGGATGCAAAACAAGGCAGGTACCAAATTCTAAGAAATCCCAGAACAAAAGTACAGACCAAATAGCAAAGTACAAACCAGGAACAACGATAGGAATAAGGAACCAAAAGCCAGAAACACACAACGGGCACATGGGACGGGGAGACACAGGAAAACAAGGGCAAAACAGAACTGAGATGAGAGATGAGATGAGTAATTCACTGATTTGACACAGTGAGGAGTGAAAAGACAGGAAAAAAGACAAAGAGAGGAAATGAAAGCAAAAACATGACAAATAAGGACATAACTTAAAAATAGAACAGGAAATCACTTCTTATACCTTAACGCTGAGAGATGTGTGAGTACTGTTTGAATGGTGATAACTGGATAAACAAAATTGAAAATTGCCCCAAACTTCAACAAGCATCATAGCATTGTGCTGGAAAAGGGGGGGAAATTAGCCTGTCAATACAGATATCATCAATGCAAATACTTATGACTGTTTGACATGAGAATGAATGCCAGTAGATATCAGCAGTTGTCACCATGGAATTTGGTCGCTTCAACATTTCAAAACATGATCATAAAAGTCACATTTTGGTGTCTAATTGCTTTTTATCCATTTAAGAGTTTATCAGAGGAGGCGAACATACAAGTTCTTTCACCATCAGTAGACAAAAATATATCTACAAGTGTTTCAGTGAGGAAAACTCTTGCTGTTATCCCTATTCCTGTCTCCACCTACATGTAAAACTAACAGAATTCTCACACTTGTTCTCTTGGGTTTGTTGAAAGGCATGCTGGGAAACGCAGGACATCTAACTTGAGTGTTCATATTGTGGTTATTTTGGTAGAGACAAGCACACAGCAGTGCCTCTCACCAAAGCTTTTATATCATATGCCATTACTAGATGAGCTTATTTAGAATTGCAAACAACTCAAAAGGAGGATACATATGAGAGAGCACAAACAGTACTATTCATGATCCATTTTCACTTCTGTCTGTGATTTTCACAGTATGTTCTCCAATGTTAAGCCTAACAATCTACATAGAAGCACCAACAGTTTTAGTAAAGGTCAATGCAGTTGGAGGAAAAAAGGTGTAATGACAACAGTTAATTACAACATTTAAAGGAATAGTTTGACACCATTTATTTTCCTTTTTGCTGAGAAGTAGGTGAGAAAATTGACGACATTCTCATAGGTGTCTTTTGTATATGAAGCTGCGTCCAGCGTAGCTATGTGTAAAGACAAGGATCAGAGGCAAACAGCGAGCCTGGCTCTGTACAAAGGTAACAAAATCTGCTAAAGCTCACTAGTTGATGGTACATCCTCATTTAGGCCCTCTGATCATTCTGTTAGTAAGCTAATTACCCTTCCAATTAGTTATGTTGTTAAGCACTAAACAGAGTACATAGTAATGTAGTAATGAGTTGCATTTCCCAAAATGCAGAACTACTTCTTTACCTTGAATTTATTAATCCACCATGTTTCCTTTCCCCCCCAAGGTGGACACACCCTCCTGCTCAGCACGAGAGCTCTCATTGGCTGCAGCCAGACTTGACGCTCACCTCTACTGGTCCATCTCCAGCAGGCTGGATGAAGAACCCACACTAACAAACCAAGCATCCAAGCAGCCAGACAGCGGATCAGCCAACGGCAAAGGAGGGGAGCCGACCTTCATCGTCGGAGAGATGACGGACATCCAGGAGCAAACGGGACTGGGCGAGCTGAACGGCAGCGTCGCCACCGACCAATCCGAATCAGAGGCCTAGAACAGAGAATGTTTACAAAGACCTTCAGTATATCACCACCACCCCACATGTAATGTTTCCGGATCTTTTTTTCTTTCAATGCAAATGAGTAGTTTCATGAGGCTCAGTTCTACAGTATATGCCATATCTTATGTTACCATATGGAAGCATTTATTTCTTGATATTTCCGTCTTTTGTTTCTATGTTGATCTTTGTTACCAGTGTACTGTACGTGTGATACCTCTTTAAGATTTGTTGTGTTAGCTCCAGTCACCCTTGCCTATATCTACATTTAAATGACAATACTATGCTTTAGGTCCGGTCAACAAGCGTATATCCTGTGGACTGAGGCAGAGTTTTAAACAGATAGAGATAAAAAGTAAAAAGGTCACAAGGTGGTTGTCTGTGCATATTGTTCACATTTAAAATAGGTACATGTGTGTAGACGCTTTATTTTCACCCGCACATGTGTATCACTAGACGATGTTGAGGTATAGACTGAAATTCTCACCTCAAATTTCTTTAGATGCAAGGATTTTTCTTAGAATTGTATTGTACATCAATCAGGTGTTAAGAGGGAGGGAATGTCACACCAGCCCACAGACAATATGTGTATTTGTATACTCTGCAAGAAACTTTATTTGGCAACAAGCCGTCTCTTCATTTGGTGCTAGAAAAATGCTTCAAAAATCTATTTTGCTGACAAAATACTGGGCAGTGAACGACAAAGCTGGATTCCTGCCCCAAATGCAAAAGATTTCCAAACTTGTAGAAACACATAGTATTATGTTTGTTAGAGGGTCAATTTGTAAGATATGGCCAGAATTTTTGTTTAAAACACTCAGCGCGAGTGTGAGGAAACAACAGTGCTGATGTTATGTCAAAGTTGCCACTGAAGTTAGCATGCTAACGAGCTAGCCCCAGCCAGTCCTGTCTTGTGATGCCACTTCGTACCACAAGAGGTGACTGTCTGATAGGTGCCGTAGTTTCAGCTGGGAGATATAAAAGCGGGAAGTTCACTACTTAGTCTGTTAAGTTAACAAAATCAACTCACAAATGTCATTTTTACACCTGTTATCCTTACTAAAAAGTAAAATACAACGATGAAATGTTTGAATTCAATTTTGTCTCTTTAACCAAACTTAGATAAGCTTGATCGCTGCCTCAACTCATCAGAAAACACATTATTATCGACATTATCGACATTCAATATAGTCAAAATGTCGAAGTTGGCATGCTAACCAGCTAACCCCAGCCGGTCCCTTATTCTAATACTGCTTTGTTCCGCAAGAGGTGATTGTCCAATAGCCCCTGTAGTTTCAGCTGCGAGATGTAAAAGCAGCAAGTTTGCTAATAGGTCAAAGAACAATATAAACTCATAACATGTCAAGAAAGGTGACATTTTTACACCTATTGTACTTCCCTTACTAAATAGTAAGATACAGTCATCCACAAGTTTCTCGCTTTTCGCAAAGTAAGACATGTTTCACTGTCTTAACTCATCTTGAAACACACTTCATCCGAACTGTATTCAAAATTGGGTACAAATGAAATTAAACTCACCAAAACAGTCTTGGTTTGTCTTTCCACAATCACCTCTAGTCTGGTTGTTTTCCACTGGCTGCTGATGTCCAACTCTTGTCACTCCTCCGTCGCTTCATGCCTGTCCTGTCCGATCCTGCTGTGTCTTTTCGTCCCTGGAGCCATAGTCCTGGTTATAGCTGCTGTAAATCACCTCAGTGCTGTATTCCCCTGTCATAGGGGATACAGCACAGTATATATAGGGTCACTTAGCTCCAGGGCTAACTGAGCTATCTGCTAACAGCAGCTAATCGCTATAGCCAAAGATATGTCAAAGGGTAGCAAGCCCAGTATAGTAAGCAACAGTAAACGGTCATGCTGCCACCTATAGTTTTGGAGCAACCTTTGAATTCTGGCCATTTCTTTTAAATTATACCTTTAAAAGTCCACCTAACTTGATAAGCAGTGTTTTGTTGCACTCTTTGATCAAAGGTGTCAAGCCTGTTCAACCTCTGACCTCACCCAGCATCACTGTTGTCTACAGTCAGAAATGTGCTTGGTTGCACCTGTAACCAAACCCAACAGTGATGTCACCAGGTGCTGGAGTACACCTGTGCATCACTGCAGCAGGGTGAGAAGTCAAACCACTGGAGGTCAGCAAAAATAAACATTTTCAGGAGGTTTCAACTTCCAACACTGACAAGAATTTGCTGACATTCCTCACCACACCATTGTATTACGGTGTCTAGGGTAATTATCTAAAACCTTTACAATAGAGCAAGGTTAACATTCGAGTGTGTCTGTGGCTTCGTTTCACATACCATGTGTGTAGCACAAGGACTATCTATCTTTTGTCCCCCACCGAGTAGAAATTAAAAGCACAATAGTGTCTTGCTCAGTTCGACCCAAACTCCTGCTTCTGCTGCTGCGTATACATGTGGCCATTTCTACTTGATGTTTTTAATATTTAATATAACACATCTGTTAGAATTAATAAACTGTAGTATATTCCAGACCAACTGTCTCAGAATTTTGTGATATTCTGCGAAGGGGCAACCTGCATTAAAGTAAGCTATATACTACTTGTATTTAATGTACAAACATACTATTACAGACTCATAATGGAGGTGAGTACTAAGAGAGAAAGCTTATTGATAACCAGATTTTTCTCCAGAAGATTAAAATAATTTATTCTCCTTTCTCAAGCAAGATCTGTATCTCAGTTCATTCATGAAATCTAATGTTTTGTCCTATGAAACCTGATTAGATTTTTATGTTATGTAGTGAAATACTTTATTACTAAAAAGGGTCCTGAATTCAAAGTTTTACTGAAGTAAAACTACAAAGGTTTTGCAACAAAATGTGGCCTTATTAAAGTAAATGGTCGCTGTTAGTGTGATATAACCTTATTATCAGATGATTTTATGTATTTATAAGCATGAATTTAATCTTAGTTGATGGAGACAATTTGAACTACTTTATATACAGATTTTATATAAGGCTGGGGACAAACAGTAACAAAGATATGATTTGATTTGATAAGCTGATTTGTCTTTGCTCGCATGTGCAAAAAATGTACGCAACATATCACAATCAAAACAGAACACATTAAAACTCGTGCACAAGAACAAATTAGGAGCTACATTAAAAAGAGCATCAGCTCACTTAAGAAGTGGCTGTTCTTCTTGAACAAGGTATTTTATGGAAACAGGGTCAAGAAATATTTCACAGATGTTTTCCTTAGCACTCTATACCTTTGCCCTGAGGGCAGCAGCTGAAGGTGGTTCAAAGGATTGCTGCGGTCATCTAAAGTGTTATCATGTTGGCTTTGCAGTGGTGATAGGACAGTTGGATTTGATTGCATCCCAGTGATTGTTCTGCCCTGTTTAAGAACTTTTGGAAAGCGCTGTCTTGCTTTTGACAGAATCCAGGGCACAACTGTAAGAACTGAGAACACTTTCAGGTAATGATTGGTTGACATTGAATTTTATATGTTAGACAAGTAATTCTTGTGTGATCACTTGATCGGCCACAAGTTTAAGTCACCATGCTGCATTAAATAAAACACACACCTTTGTTCCCTATTCTCTATAACCGCTCTCTGATCAACCATTAAGAAATCACTTGACTAATGGCTGGAATTAAACTTTTCATCTTGTGTAAAGCTGCACCATATGATGCATCTCATTATAAATTCAGGGCTGGATTTCACCACCAGAAGAAGTCAGCACATTGGGTTACTAGGCAGAATCTTGGCTTATAAAAATGAGCTGTCTTTCTCTGTCTTGGCTGCTAGATGGCGATGAAGATCCCACGCATCTTCCTCCAGCCAGTCACACAGCCCTATTGGTGTGTAATGAGATGGGGTCCCCATCTCAGCTGTCTCCTAGGCAACCGGGGCTGGGGACAGGGAGAGGGCAGAGTGTGTGTGTGTGTGTGTGTGTGTGTTTATGTGAATGTGTGTGTGTGTGTGCTAATGTGTATTTGAAGTGGACCTTCACAACTGATGGGGGAGTTTATGAGGATTGTCAGAGAGTTGATGTGACGTTAGAGTTTGATATTTGTGTAAGAATCGGTGCTGATGATGCACAGCGGTGACCTTCAGGTGGAAAAGAACGAATGCCCTTGACATTGAAAAACAAGTCATGAAGGATACTGCCCTTTTTTTTTTCAGTCTC
This sequence comes from Acanthopagrus latus, assembly GCF_904848185.1. Taxonomy (NCBI): domain Eukaryota; kingdom Metazoa; phylum Chordata; class Actinopteri; order Spariformes; family Sparidae; genus Acanthopagrus; species Acanthopagrus latus. The sequence continues at coordinate 10,667,688 of NC_051059.1, read as the reverse complement.
TCACAATAAACAAGATATATGATTTTTAGTATCTAAATGAATCAATTTTTGGTCACCGGAAACATGGAAAAGAAAGAGCTTAAGCGTCAAAGTGTGTTTAACTTCACAGAGAGAAACAGCTGGACCTGAATATAAAGCTGTCGATATGATGCTACTTTTAGCTTCCACCTCACGTCGTCTGAGATGTCATCACCGTTTTGTGTGGGATTGAAGGCTAAGTGCAAGTTTAATAGTTTCCAGTGATTTTCAACTCAACCCAGAGTTGAACCCCATGTGCCATTTCCAAGTTCTGATTATGATTTTAATGAGAGGCTGTTTTGCATGATCCCCGCTGAGCCGAAATCAATGTTTCTCTTCATTGGAGGAAGTCATGACAGTTAGGTTTCAGTCTAGGCAGACAGCTATTTTAAAAATAGAAGAAATAAAATATAACCTCCAACACACTGACCACCAGTTTCTCCAAAACAGAAAAAATAGGCACTATTTGAGTGCACAAACTCTCATAAACCCAATAATAGTTCATCTAAGACACATGACAAAATGTTTTCTTAATCTTAACACATACATAAATGCTTTATATACAATTAGGCACATATAAAAAGTTTAAGGTGTTATTACAGTTTTTAAAATGCCTGATCAATACCGGGTCATCGTTGTTCTTTATTGTAGCTACAGCACAAGCCTGAAACAAACTGAGAAGGATTATAATTTGATGCTTTATGGCCTGTTGAAAAGCATTGCTGGTTGAAGCTTCTTTTACCAATTTTGTGTATTAATTATGGATCAAATGAGTATACATAATGTAAACGGGATCACTCACAGTGATGAACCCAAAGACAATTATCATTACAACCTACAGCCCCCCCAAGCACAACACAGTGTTTCAGTGTTATTCAGCTAATTGTTTCATAATTCCTGAGCAAAAAGTCTGTAAGATCATAAATAGTGATTTTATGACACATATGCCACCCCTTGCCCCCAAAAGTGAATCATGTGCTTTATCAAAGCCAAAGCAGCCAATCGTGTTTTTGCACTGACACAAGTGCGCTGTTGGGATTCACAACATAGACGTCTATAAAACATGGAAGTGGAGGATATCACACTAATGCACAGGATCACCACGAAAGGGGATGAGCTGATGGCATCGCGTCCCGGCATTCTGAACGGAGCTGTAAAACTGAAACTGTGCACAGTGGAAGTATGGAAAAAATGTGTGACAAACCTTACTTTTTAAATAAATTTGACATACTATACAGGTGATTCTATACATTTAGTTTTTATGTCCTGGTAACTAGTGAAAGTGAAATCCCATAACTGGTCTCTCCCTACTCATTTAGATGGGGGCCTGGTCTTGTTAGTCTAACTACCCATAGGAATTGTCAAGATGGTTGCTGAGTGTGACTTGAGACTTGTCTCAAAGGACGTTTTGCTTCACTCTGACAGCTCTCATCAGTACTTCCAGCAGTAACTGCTAACTGTTTTTAGCCTCCCTTAAAAACCTCAGCTAAAATACTGACTATAAACTACCTGTCCAGCAAGAAACAAGGGACAAAGTCAGCGACAAGCACATGAAAACACAGAGGGGCATTTGGCAGAGCTGAAGTAAGTGGAGACCTAAACAGAGGTAAAAGGAGATGCCAGAAACACCACTACAAATGGATTCTGTCGCCGCTCTGTGACGGCCTGGTACCAACTGGTAATAAAAATGCACTTCCTGTTTAAACACTCATTAAGACTGTGAACAGAACAGCCCATTATTGAAATACAGACATATGGTAATTGGGTTAACTGTAAGAAATCTAGACAAAAGTATAGTATTATCAAAACAATATAGCAGGTCTGCACAGTAACTGTGAAGTATCTGTTGATGTTCTTGCAATGGCCAATGAATTGTTCCAAATTCAGGTATGAAAATCACCTCATTTACTGGTTCAAAGCTCAGGTCTGATTTTTTTCCTGCTGCTTTTATTGGTCCATATTCATGACCGTTTGCTCACTGCATGAACCACAACCACTATAACTCTGTAAGTAGCCCCCAACCTTCTTTAAGTCTGCAACAACCTTGTCTGATGTTTCCTCCTTCTGTACCGCTGATGGGAAAAACATGCAGCAACACCTCCTCTATGTGTAATGAGTTCAATCCAAAGTGAGACATTCACCTCCAGCTAACAGCTGCTCTAAGAATAAGTAAAGCACACGTTCAACCAATGTATAGAACTGTTTAATGTGAAGCCAGAAAGCTCCAGGTTAACAACACAGAACAGAAATTCTAGTCAAAGTTCATCATCTGACACTAAAAGAGTCCATCTCACTTCCACAGTTCTTTTGTAAAGCGCTTTTTCTTTCACGTCTATGAGCCCTTTAATCGATTACTTTAAAAGCCGTAAATTAGAAGCAAAGGCCCCCCCACAGTAAAAGTCCGCCTGCCATGTGAAGTAGAGCAGAGCTGATATGGGTGTTAGACCACCCACTGTAGCATGCAGCAGGCTGTATGACGGGCTGTGGAAATGGCAAAGTAATTCTTCGTCTGCCAAAGAGCGTGATTTTATATCACACCGCCAAAGCATCAGGACAAAAACCACAGACTCTTTCTAAATATGTCTCATATTCAGTCACATCCTGGAGCAGGTGTAAGTGGAGCCTTGTCAAGATCAAATCTTGATCAGAGCAAAGCAAGTCTTACTCAAGATCAAGACCAAGACTCCTGGAAGATTTGATTCCACATTAATAGAATAATAATACGTTTTTTGGTTCAACGAATGCAAATAAAGTTGAGACAAAATCCACGTCTGGGCAAAACTCAAACAAGGTTGAGGCAATCTTTCAACACCCCTTCAAGTTAAAAGGCAAAATTAGCTAAACAAGCTGCTAATTGGTAACGGGGTGTCTCTAAGCTGAAATATTCGACCAATATTGACCCTGTCTGTGCTCAGGCCAGAGTCAGGCCTTCACTTCCCCTTGGGCAGTCGTACTAAAAAAGAAGCACTCAAGTACTATAAGGAACATAAGCGTTCACCAAACAACACGTTATGTTGCCATAGAGATGGGTATTGCTGGCAGCGCCTTGACAGTGTAGCAGGAAACAGGAGAAGAGCTGATACCGTGGTCTGTGTTCAGCAGGTATTCCTAGCTGGCAGTATTTAAAACGACCAGACATCCAACAGGGCCAGTGCATCAAGTGACGGAATTAAGGTTTTCTGAAGCTCTTTACTAGCTGAGACAGTGTATTTAGTCATGCTGTAACATTACATTGATTCTTTATTTATTGTATATTTCTCAGCATGCTCTTTGTCCAATATGTGAACTACAGATGCAGTTCTTTGAATTTAGAACTCTGGCTTTTGCTGGGAATGAACCTGTGATATTCCAATTAACACTTTAAATGCTCATGTTACTGTGGCTCTGGGCACCGTCAGTTAAAGTGAGTGAATAAACTGACACTGATTGTTGATGTTGGTTTTGCTGTTGTTGGGTTTTGGGCAAAGGTGTTAAAAAGGAAATAACTAACCATTCAGTGAAAAATTGACTTATGTTTAACATCTTGTTTACGTCATTTTAAATTTAGGCTCAATCCTTTTTTCAGTTGTTAATCCTAATCCTCTTTATCGACTACACCCTTAGCCCTCAGAACAGAGTTACAAGGGAAATGGCAGAAATTTGCCAATATGAAACGCTCTCATATGTATGGTTGTGTTTATGTAAACAGATGTTATTGGACATTTCCAGTATGCCGTCACCTGTGGCGATTTCTTTTGGGTTACTGTGGCAAACCTGCTATTCTCGCACTTTCACATATCTGTTCACATATCATGATAGAAAAGCATGGAAGCTTTCAGCTCATTTATATATTCAGTGAAGTCATCAACTCAATCACTTCATTACTGAGCTGTTGTCGTTGCTTCATAGGCCAACACTGCAACCTCACTGCAGTTAAATTTCGAGCCTCATATGCATCACAAATAAGCAATAACAATACAACATTATCTAGCTAGCAGTTTAGTTATGGAGACATCAGCAAACTAGTAGTAATGGTGTAATGCTTGTTATAAAGAAAATAATAAGTTGAAACGACAGAGTTCTCATAACCCTCATTTGGAGGGCCATGTAGTCTTTACAGCTCCCAGCCCCACTATTCCAACAACAGACTGGGTCATCCTACCAAAAAAGAAGGGGAAGGACTGAATGGTAGGGACAAGGTATTCAGACCCTGTTGACTGGGATCAAGTGTTTAAATCAGTCTTCAAAACTGTAGGAAGTTTTGAGCTGGACGGAAGGTCGATCTAGAAGGTAAACGGAAACAATCTCAAGTTCCTCTTAATACCTTTTGCAGAGCTTTAAAGCAAATCTCACAGTCTTCATCACATCAAAAGTCTAATCGGTCAATCGGGCCAATTAACAAATATCACCAACATGTAATATAAGGCAAACAGTTGTAGCAATTCACTGTTAAGGTGCATATAAAGTCAAAAAATGGTTTTGAATATGGCAAATCTATTATAATGTTTCCAAATCGTCATGACAAAACATCATTGCACTCTACTACTTCTTTGTATGAATCTGAAATTTTACGTTTACACAAAACACTCACATGCATGAAAATCCCACTGGTTTGTATGTTTTCAGTTACAGTTACATAGTCCTGTCCTCGTGACACATCCTTTGGGCAGTGTGGGAAGCAGACACGAAACACAGAAGTCATCATCTAACTGGACCAGGTGGACAGTCTATACTGGAATGCTCTAGCCTTGGTTTTATTGCTCAAATTCAAAACTTCCTGCGCATGTCTGCCTCTCATGCATACAGACGTAGCTGAAATCATGGACTACAACATAGTGTAGTTTGTTATGCTGTTAAGTTTCATGTGTGAAAACGGTGTGAAATGCCTTCCAAGTACAGCCAGCACAGTTAGGCTGAGTGTAGCCGAGTGTCAGCCGACTTGGCTGTGACCCATGTTTCGTTTTCACAATCCAAAGAATTTAGGAATGAAGATCAGCTGCAGGTTAGCTGTGGGTCAGTATCAGACAAGTGCCTCATCCATGTTATCTAAGAAAACAGGGTGTTGGGAACACTTGAACTGTTCTCCCTCTGTTCTAAAGTAATTTCAATTAGTTTTGCATCAGGACAAACCCTGCTAAAGGTGCCAGTGATTGCTTGAGAATATCCTTGATCGTGTCCATTTTCGCTTTTTATGAAATTTTGAACAAAGTATTTATTGATTCATTGCGGCTCAACTGCTGACAAGCCAGGAGCTGCTGACCATCCCAGCAATGGGTCAGCTATAAGGTGTGGATGCATGTCAATTAAACCCCCTTCCTGAGTAAGTCACAAAACAGGGAAAGTCGTCCATGGTGTCCGCTTCTTGCGTGGACCCCTGAGGTCAGGCTTAAACACCTTGTCATCAGTGAGTGGATCTCTGCGAGGTGCACGTTTCCCCGTCACTCTTCCGAATGAGGGATCCCTCAGAGTGCAGCATGTCACAGTTGGCACAGGAAGGCCTGAGCCCAGCACATTTAATTAGCCAAGCTGTCTTGGCATTGGATGGGAGGGGGGACACACACAGTGACGAGTCATCAACATCACCAAGGGCGCGGTGCTGCTCACTGCCATACTGCACATCTAAAACTTAACAGGATGGGAAAACGACGCATGGGCGTCTGTGTGGAAATCTGTCACTGGGCGATGGAGTTTTTATTGGAAAATCAGCACAAACGCGCACAGGCAGTGACTGACCTCCCTTGTACAAACACAAAAGGTGTGTTCCTGTCAGGTTTTAGTCTGGCAAACACTGTCTGACATAAACAGATACACAGACCTCACTGCTCCACATGTCTGTATTAACATTCAAGTCAATATGCCAGATTGAATGAAAAAAAAAGACTGTTGCTATGAAAAAAAAGCAAAGTTAGGAGAAACAGTTTGGAAGAAACCATTCTGACATCCCTCTCTGTAGCTGCCTGCATGTGAGGAGCCCACCCCACCTTAGCTGTAGTGAGGAGAGCCCAGTCCAGGCAGCCAGCAACCAGCGCGTCTCTGCCTACCAATAGGCATGCTCGGCTCAGGCTCTGTGCAGTGCTCTCAGTCTCAGCAGCTAAAGCTGGGCGCAGGGGAACTGCGACGGCCGCGCCAAGCATCTTCCCAGGTATGCGTCTCTCTGCCGCTACGCCCTTATTCGTTTTTGCAATGTTATGGCATCTTGCTGCATGCTGTTTCCCACTCTGCCGACATTGGCTTATTTCTAGGGAGGGGTTGCTGTTGTGCCTTTATTTTATTTTATTTTATTTCATTTTTTAATTTTTTTTTTTTTTTTTTTTGCTGTGCCTCACGTAGCCTCCACGGTAGCGCAGGGCAGCGGGTCTTGGTAAACGCTCGCAGTCAGCGAGGACGCATCTGCAAAAACCTGCTCGCTAGCCGCGCGTTAACTTGCACACACCTCAAAATGTTCGCCCTTCGACAGATCAGCGCCGAGCCGCCGCTGCTGGTGGCGAGGCGGGGATGTGCGCTGCGTGCATTTCTTGGGTAGAGATTTTTGCAACGAGGTAATGATTTGGCCAAGCGGCTTTCGTCAAAACATGACGGCTGACTATATTTTCAACTTGTGCGTGCAGGTAGAGAGGGTTTTTTCCCCCCCCCCTTCCCCTGAAAGCCGCTGGACTTGCGGCACTGGGCGAAGCAGGTATTGAAAGCTGATTTGAAAAATCATTTCATAGCAGTCAATTTAATGTAGGCTGTGCCATATAACACTGCAGCAGGCTATAGCAAGGCTATAATAGGTCATACTGTGTCTGTGCATAGACAGCCGTCCCTATAACAGTGATTTATTATTGATAGCTGTGTGTTGTGATACAACGGCTCTATTTCAAATCATTATTCATTCATACAGTGAGTTATCATCCAGGGAAAACGATGGTGAGGAAAATGTTGTTTTTTTTTTTCAGATAATCAGGCGGACTTTGTGAACACAAAGTGCTCTTAATCATAAACATGCTGAACTTGAGCTTTAAATGAGTTTGCGTAAGCAGCTTCTTTTTTTTTTTTTTTTAATGATTAGTCTGGTTTGTGCTGCTCTGTTTTCTCTGTCACTAGGTAAGATGTAGGTACACTCCCTTAGCAGTTAGGGTGGTGCTGCCTGTTAGTGCTGATGTGTTACAGTGGCCACTACCTGTGCATGCAGTCTGCTAGGCCTGGCTGTACACTGGGGGCGTCCCACCCTCAGCTCCCGGCGGGTGGTGGCCAATAAAACTACATTTCTAAAAGTTGAATGTAAATCCAGACTCCATGTTGAAGTTGTGTGCAGTTTTACAGCCGCACAGGAAAGTTATCAATGAAGGCTCCTCACATGAACGCTGATCTTTTGTTCCCCGAAAGCAGAAAAGGGACTCAACTCCCCAATTATCAGCTTGTGAACAACCTCAACGGCAACTTTTACAACCTTATGTTTGTCATGCTCACACGTCACACTATCATATCTCTCTGCGAATCAATGATGTGCATGTACAAATCTGACTGTGTCGTAATTATTGATGCTACTTTTGTTGTTGCTATGCAAAAAAGGCCCATGTGCTATATTTCCACTGCAATCATTTGAAGCTGTGACCTTGTCAAAAAAGGCCACTGTGTGTCTGGTTCGCACTGGTTCTCTGTGATAGAACTCTGTCGAAGGAAGCTACTTTGTCTATGGAGTCCATCTTCACTGGTCATGACTGCACTTGGATTTGGCTAATTCAAGAAGCACTTGAGTTGATTTTTGCTTCATTTACCACACTTCCTATTCTCTCTACTTGGAGTGCTCGGAGGACTTATACATCAGAACCTCTGATTTTTTATGTATTTTTTAAAGTCTTGGGCTGATCGAGTCAGTGAAGTTACAATGACATTCATAAATATGTGTTGTCCTTGAAAATATGGTTACATACTGTGTGGTCTTAAGGTGGAGTTTTTCTGCTGAGCCTTTTACATCTGGATAGTATTAATTATCTCCAGGCTATATGTAGAGGGTCACAGTGAATCATGCAGTATGAAATAAGCTCCTGGGCCAGGGGCAACTCCTAATTGCAAAGTGGACAAAGTTATGGAGTGAGAAATGTTAAGGTCACCTTAAGGTCAAGAGGAGAGGAGGGAAGCTTTGCAAATTATTTCAATGAAATGGTCCTTTATACAATCAACATATTGCATCATTGGGGTAAATTGAGAAAACTATTAAGTTATTGACTAGTTTCTTGGTTACAGTTAACTTTTTCTAGACCTGCTTCTTCTTCTGTAATTAGTCGATTTAAAGAAAATAAATCACCACCTCTTTCAATAATCGATTAGTTGTTTGGGTCATTTTAAAAGAGATCCGACAAATAGTTGTTGGTTTTAGCTCACATAGAAAGATTTTCTGTATGTCTTTGTTACATCTAACAGTAAATTAAATAAGTTTTGGTTTTGGACTGTTTTGGGAGATTTTGACGGGAATTCGCAACAGTTATATATTAAACGATTCATCACGATAAGAAAAGTTCTGCATCAAGAAGTGATGCTTTGGGATTTTAGGTTGGGTGTGGCGCCATCCAAAAGCATCAGTTTTAGATGTGTTGGGAATGAGACTGAGACTTCTCTTTATCTACTTCTAGTGACAAACAGAAGCTTTAATCCTGAAGGTAATCTGCAGATCTTTTTGATAGTGAATTTACTGCTAATCTAATTGCTAAAAAATGTAAGTATATTTGAATCTTTTCAAATTGTATCGTGCAATCATCAGAAATTAATTGTATAGAAAAGAACAGCATATATTTTTTTAAACAGCTTTGAGCCATGACGAGGGTCTCCTGTAAACTTATTTAAGTGTATTAGTTTGTTATTGGGATATTTGTTGTTCATGATAGACTAACCATGTGACCACAAAATGCACTACGGTAACAGAGGCTCCTTCACTGAGATATATTAAAATAGGTAGTCGAAAAATAGTAAAGTATTTCTACTTTAAGTGAACAATAAATAAATTAAAGTGTTGTTATCAACAATTTTGGCCAAGTGAGTAGCAGTTTGTAAGTCTAATCAAACATTTGCGTCTTCTGTTCAACACAGTACTTGTCCTTTAAGTGACACTTTCATAATGGAAAATGAACAGTGAGCTACTATTCAAGTCCAAACATGATTAGCCAAAATGCTAATGTGTGCAAAGCCTTTGATCACCGTGTTACTGTTTTATAAGCCATCCACTGTCATCTCCAGGCAGGACAGACTGTTATAGCCACTAATTAATGTATCAGACAAGCAGGGCTGCTTCTGCATTCACATACACAAACAGTAGAGGAACTTAGGAGACTAGGCACTGCATGTAAAACTTTTAGCCTGTGTTCAAGCTTTTCTAGAACAGCAATCCTCTTTTTTTATCCTACCTAAAATGCTGAAATTAATGGCTGATAATGGTTGATCAGCGGAAAATAAGTAATCAACTGTTGTGCTATGATTGTTTTTCAAAAAAAGCTCCATATTCCCATTTCTTAATGAGGATTTACTGCTTTTCTTTTCATACCAGACAAATAATAATCTAAACATTAATTGGAAAATGTATCATAAATGAAAGTAATTGTTGGTTGAGTTTCAAATTTTATTTTAACAATCTGGCAACAATCTGCTTTATTTAGTATTTTAAACACAGTGACAAAATCTGAACGAAGTGCTGTAAACAGATTCAGTTATGTCCACGCCTGGTGGGGTTGTCTCGAAAGTTTAGGCTGGTTGTGGTTTATAAAATTCACAGATTATAAGAAGACATAAATATAATCAGAATGCGCTTGGAATGTAAAACTTTTTATTTATTATTATTATTAAGACGAATTGAATGGTGAATATACACATTTCTCGAAGTAAGGATTTTGTTTCAAAATGGCACACAATCCAACTAAAGATTCATTCATCAGTTTGTTTTTCTTATGATAACTGAACTTTACTTTCATTTCACTTCAGTTAGACCAATATTTCATACTCATTTCATTTTTTTGCTAATACAGCACGTTAGAGTTCAACTTTGAACTGGATTTTTATGATTCAGGAGCTGAATCACTTTAATCACATGTAATAAATGTACCATCTTTTTTCCTGACGACATTACAAGCTGAAATACTGGCAGCCTGCACCATGCATGGTGACACACAGACAAAGAGCAGTATACATAATGTACAGGCATTTCATTGAATATTCCTTTTCCAATACAAAATGGTTGCAGCTGTAATAACTTACCAGAAATGCAAATGTTTTATGCTAACTATATTGGAGGTATTACAGTAAGAGTATCTGTCACAGACTGTTAGTATGATGAGGTTTTTTAATCTCATCTATTTCCCCAATGTTGAAGAATTACTTTGTAGTTTATTTTAATATACGCAGTTATTCTTGTCTACTGGAGGAAGTACACCATTGTTCACACGCATAGACTAGTAAAGCTGTCTAAATGCTGAGCTGAGTGTCTGTAGAACAATAACAGTGATTGTATTGACTGATGAGGAACCTGCTTGTGTTGAGGTCAAATCACATTTCCCATTGTATTTGTCCTGGACAAAGGGATGAGGGATCATTATGTAGGCAGCTGTGTAATGGATGGGAAGAAATCTTAATATTATCCTGTGGTTTCAGACCATTTCTAAAGATGAGAGGCTGTTTTTGGAGGGAGGAGGGGTGTGGCTAACAACCCACATGTCCTGGTTTCCAGGTTAGGAAGAGAATTGTCCATGTTCAGGAAAATCTCTTGAAATAAAAAGAAGCGGTCTTAAATTCTTTTAAAACTTAAGTTGTACATTCCAGAGTTGTCCTTCAAAACAATAATGTTTGCATGATGGACTGTTATGTTTAGCACATGTTCATGTTTAATTTAGAATACTCACTGAGGTTTCGACATAGCCCATGCTGACACAGGTGACACAAACATCTGTATTTTCTGACATCAGCTCATGTTTTGAAAATGACATATCCTCGATTTAGGTGCAGGCTGAAAAAATGTGTTCACATGTTACCTCTTCCTTCCCCTGTCCTCCCTTTAGTGATGGCCTCTGCTGAGCTACCGTGCTCCAGCTTCCACCAGCAGCACTGCGCATAAGGCAACACACCCACCTTTGCCCTCCTGCCCAGAAGTGAGAGACACCACCATGTACAGTGTGGAGGACCTCCTCATTTCGCACGGATATAAATTACCCAAGAGCGGCCCTCCGTCTGCCACGCCTTATGACAAGCGCCCCGCTGATTGCCAGCGTGAACTTGTGGACAACAGGGCTGGCCGGGGGACACTGAACGGGTATGAGGCGGACCGGGGGGCATCTATCACAGGCATCTATGGCAGCAGGCAGGCACTGGTGAAGGGCTACCCCACCACAGACAACGAGAGCGGGGAAAGGATCCTAAGGAGAAAAGAAGCCGGTATCGGTATCCTAGGTGACGCTCAGCCCTTAGGTGATTCTCTTGCCACAGATAGTGGGTGAGTGTTTTTTCCCTCTCTTTTGCAATCCCCCACACCCTTTACCTTCCCTTTTTCCCCCTCTCCCCCTTCTCACTGGGGCCCTTTGGTATTGCATGCAAAACTGAGTCTGCACTGCGCAGGGTTTTTTTTTCCCTCCTCTTCCCTTTCCCCTCCTTCCAGAGCTGCAGAACACTCTGGCTGCAGCAGCACCACTGACATGTCTTATGCTGGATATGAGGAATTATGAAAGGTGCCTTTGCACTCGTTTGAGTTGTTTACATGCTTGCACAGAGAGGTGGCTTGTGTCTCTGTGGAGCCCACCCATGCATTGATATCGTCTCAACAGCCTCCACCAGGCAGGCAGATGTAAACAGCAGCACTAGACAGTGAGAAAACTGAGGAGGACTGAACATGCCTCAAGACAGGCGCGTAATCACTCCACTGTAAACACTGGCACACTGAATCACGCCCAGCACGTGCTCTGTGATGTAAGCATGTTGCTGGGCAAGTGTGCACAGCACTGCTCCCCTCAGCCATACAGTAGCATATGCTGCTGAGGATGATCCATTGACTTTGCAGCTTAAATGAATGAGTACAGTGACTAACACAATGACTTAGAGCAGTGCAGATATAAGGCAAAGCTCTTATGAAGGGTAATTGTAATACATTCTTATTTTTTAGTTCTGTGTTATTAATCATTAGACTGTATATTTTACAAATGTTTCTTATGTATGTATGATATATATTACAGCTATAGTTTTGTCTGCTTTTTTACGGTGCGATTAACTGCAAATCATGCCTTTATGTGACTGTATCATAAATATAAACCAACTAGCCGGAGAAAATACAATTATTGATTTATTTCATTTGACAGATCTAATGGTTACATTTGAATTTCAACGCAGATTTCAAACCCACACTCCTTCGTTTCTTTATAACTGCCTATAATTAGGGGGGCTTAAAACATGCTTGAATGTGACTGATAACCTATGGAAATTCATGGATCTTCTTTATTTAGCTGTGCTGTTCCACTACACCAAGAAAAATTACAATGACTGCCTGAGAAAATTAGAATTGTAAAATTACAACATGATTCAAAAAAATGACTCTCTTGAAGACAAAGAACTGAAGCTCTGTTTTTTTAGACTTAATCTGTTATGATTAAGTATGCTATTTCTTAAATAATTGTTTTGGCAGTGCAACATGCATAACAGCAATATTCTGCATATAAGAGGTAAATATGGAACCATAACTAAAATTAACTCCAGGCAATACTGCTTTATCACATGACAGTGGAGCCACTGTTTTAAACCTCCTAATTGTCAGTTGTTACACACTCGCCGAGTTGTGTTAAATTCAGCTAGCATTTTTACAATTATTCTTTTGCTTTTGATATTGCACATGCACCATAGCAACAATGAAAAACGCCCTGAATTATGTGTTGTGATGTGGTGATGCAGAATCCTTTAAAATGTAACTGTCACACTGTATTTCCTGTAAGTGTACAGTGTGATCCAGTGAAATTGAATTATGTGAACAATTAAACACGGGGAAAGTAGTGTTGCTTTCATGTCAGATCAGGTAATGGGATATTTTTGCTAAGACTTTCTTTAAGAGCCACAGTCACTGTCCAGATGACCAGCTTCCAAGATAAGGTCAGCACAATTTAATATGCAGATCATATTGCAGTAGCATCACAATTTCATGGTTTCTTCAAGGGACTTGGAAGCCGCTGACTTAAGCACTTCTGTCTCATATGTGCTGGCTCTACTTGATTAAGTTGTTTTGGAAAGCCAATACTGCCAAAGCCGAAACACATGCTTGAGACTGGCATGGACATGTCACTTCTAATGTTTGGCAATTATCAAATCTCAAAAGGGTGGTAAGCTTTATTATGTTATCGTAAAAACTGACATAATACTCGTTTGATTTATTTTGTTTAGGGGAAATATTTTGATCGCAGATCTTTTAATCTATCTGTCCTTTAGTTTTAGTGGTTCTTTTAATCTACAGAATACTGGCAAACTATAATTCATTTGAAATAATATTGCCTTTCAGAAAATATTCTGTGATTATCTGTGTGTCCAAACCTACCTAGCAAATGTAACTTTGTTACAAAGTCCACCTCATCTCCTGTAACACTGTGAAAGTCTTACTTACTTTTCGGTCTTTGCAGGTTCTACGATGTTCCCAGTTTGACTTATTCAGAGCCGCTGAGCTATGACGAGAGGGATGTTTCCTACTGGCGAAGGCGAGGCCAGGACTTCAGCATCCTTCTGGACTATGCTGATGGCAGGGAGCTGAGGGCCTCTGCTGGCGCATGGAGGCCACAGGCCCTGATTACAGCAGAGGAACACAGAGCAGAAAGACAAGCGCAGCAGCTATGGGAGGACATTTCCTGGCTGAGAGACCTGGACGCAGCCCCTGGTCACCTAAGGGTAACTGGGGAGAGAAAGTGCCAGAGCCTCGGTACAGAGGAGTGGAGGCCTGCTGTGGGCCTAGGAAGGCAGCTGTCAGATGGGGATGGGGATAGGTGGGCTCTGGACCAATACCGCCTGAGGACACCAGAGGGTTTTTTCCACCCTAGAACTAAAGCAAAGTCTCAGTCTCTCCCCAGAGTTTTGTCACCTGATAGAAGTGGCAGAGAGCTCATTCCATCCAGGCCTAGCCTACCTGATAGACAACAGAGGATAAGCAGCACTGTCTTCTCTGGGCCCTATAGTAGGTATATCTATAGTGGTGCTGTTGTCAGGGACCGGTGGGGGAGGAATGCTGGGCCAAGCAGCCATGTTGCACTTTTACCAAAGCCCAGGTTCAGCAGGCCTCTAAAGCCTCCGTCATATGAGATTCACCAGCAGACTAGGGGTAGCGCAGAAATGCTTGCTATAGAGCAGGGTGCCAAACAAAAAGAAAGGCCTATCTTTTATCCAAGGGGAGGGGATCTGAGACAAGACTATTTCGCACAACACTCTGCCATCTCTGGAATGGAGCCCCCTGGCTACATCCCACCCCCATCTTATAAAAGAGCCCCACCCCCACGATCAGTTTCAATCAACCGTAATGAAATGGCAAATCTAAGGTGGAGGGCAGAAGCTCTGCAGATGCCCAGCTCAGATCCAGGAAGGTGGTTTTCCAGACAAGCAAGTAGTTCATGGCTGGAACATTATGGAGATCGTGCTGCATCCCAGGCAAGTGGTTCATGGCTGGAACATTATGGAGATCGTGCTGCATCCTATCGAAAACAGGTACATTCTGGACATGAAGAACAACCAGTTCATGCCCGTCAATTACCCACTGAAGACCCAAGAGTGAAGCAAATCTCAGGAGGGCCTAGCGGAAGTTCTCTCACTGACTCAGACAAGATCCGTAACATCAACAAAGAGACTCCACCCGCTAAGATTTTAGGACAATCTACACATGATAGTGCCTTTCCTCCCCAACAGGGGCCAGCTCTCAATACCGACAGCCGAAAAACCACTCTCACTGACAACGACAGCAGTAATCGATGGTGCAACAGAGGATTAAACAAAAAAAGTGACAGTGTACCTCCTGAACAGAGCCGTACTCAGTTTTTTCCTTCATCTATCCTGGGAAAACCACCACCTCCCCCATGCAAGCCAGCTGACCAGAGTGTCCCTGAAACTGTGACAGAAGTAAAAAAGGTGGAGCAACCTGAGCCACCAGAGAAAGAAAAATCCAAGAATCTAAAAAAGAGACTTAGTGAGACAATTTTTTGTTTGGTGTCTGTCCCTGTCACTCCACAGCTCACTGGGACAATGATACGCGATCAGAATAACAACAATGAGAAGTCACCAGACCCTGCAGATAGTCCTAGTGACAATAAAACTGGCCATTTAACAAACCAAAGTCTCCAAAGCACATCTTCAGCTGAAGCTGAGCTGCAAGCACTAACTGGTAGCATAGCGAGCAGCAAAACAAGCAGTAGAGCGAGCAGCAAAATGTTTAAAAAAGTACCCTGTAGACCTCCCAAGATAAACCATTACAAGGAGATGAAACTGTCTGGAACCTGGCCTGCAAACCAGTATCGAGACCAGGAGACACAAACTAGCCCAGAGGCCCGAAAACCTGCCTCTGAAAACAAGGAAGCACAACAAGACCCTGACCCTCCCGGCACTGAAGTCCCTCCTGATAATAGTGGTGTAGTGGGCACTGCCTTCAGTTTTCCTATAAAGGGAGTGAAGAGCCTGAAATTGTCAAGCAACAGCGCCTTCTCCCTCACATCCACCTTCTCCAACCAGCTGAACAAGAGCACAGCTCAGCAGCCAGCAGTACCACCCTCAGGAAATGCGGAGGAGACCAAACCAGCAGCAAACAGTGGGAAGGAGACCTTTGAACAGTTCCTGCTGAAACCGGCCGCACAGCGACCATGGGACGCTGTCAAAGAGTTGGAGACCATCAAGAAAGAAGTCCAGGATCAACAGCAGCAGCAGAGCAGCAAACAGCCCAGTGTTGACAAGTGCATAGAGGACCTCAATGAGGCCTACAAAGATATCTTGGAGCTAGGCACTGCCAGCAATAAAGTCCCAAATGGTTCTGTTCAAATCCCTGAGCGTATCAAAATCAGACTAACATCAGAACCTCTCAACAAGCCCAGCAGCCTTAGGCGCAGTGCAGTAAGCTGGTCTGTTGACCCAGAATACAGGGAAGTCAAAAGCGCCTTCTCCAGGCCTGCAACAAAGTCGGTAACCTTCAGCAAGCAGCTTAGGGAGGAGCTTCCTGTCCCACCTCGGGAGACAGGCTTCAGAGAATACAGGGTTGTTGCGCATCTTTCGCGCAGACGGAGCAACGATGGCAGGACAGTGAAATTGGACCTGCCAGATGAGCCTATCGAGACACCACTTTGTGACTTCAGTCCAACAACGCACACCACAGCAGCTGAGGTGCCATGGGCAGATAGACAACCCATGCAGGATGCCTCTACACTCACTAGTCCTCCTGATTATGAGGACATATGCCAGACTTTGCGTCAGTCTAGAGACCCAGCGGATGCCAATAAAGCGTCCACAGGCAATCTAAAACCTAATGACGGAGAGCAACTTCAAGATCCCAGTGTTGACTCAGAGGAGGAGTGCCCTATTTGTAAGAGAGAGCTTGAGAATCAGATGAGACAGGGCCCATTGCCTCCACTTCATGAGGAAAACAGCTCGGACAGCTCGGCCAATCAAAATGGCAGTCCACCACAGCACGCTGCGTTAGAAAGTCCAGCAGAAGATACAAAAACACCGGAGCCAAATGACTTAAGTTTGAATCAGTCAGGGTCTGATGGTGCTGCTGAAACAAATGAGCAGCATTCATTGATACAGGATAATGTCAAAGGGGGTGATAAAACAGAAAATGCTCAGGCAGAAAACTTGGATGATTCATGCACAGTTAATCCTGCTGAGGGTATACCAGCTGATGAAACAAAAGAGGAGAGTGCATCCACAACACTAGCAACTGATGTGCCTGCAGACCCCCAAGTCACAGAGGAACAGAGTGTTAGTGACACAGTAACTAAGGAAGTAGAACTAGGAGAGAGGGAAGCCATTACAGGAGACATACCTGAGGGCAGTGCAGACAAACAGACAGCTGAGGTGAAAAATGAATGTGAGGGGCAAGACAACGCAATGCCTGATGACAAGCTGGAGCAAGAAAAGAAGCCATTTGCTGTCCCAGAGCATAGACTTGGTTTACGGACTCATCTGGGGCGAGACCACCCAGGGTTACCAGAGTTTCCGCCAGATAGACTACCACTTTCAGTTCCCCCACATCTTGACCGCAGGCTGTCTCTTAGCTTGGAGGGAGAAAGGAGGAGCAAGGGCCCCTCCCAACGAATTGAAGCATTGCAGAACAAGCTGGCTATTTCTCCAGGTCGGGTGGCAGTTGAGCGCATGGCCCGGATGAGGGAGGTGGACGTTATGTATCGCATGAGGCGCCTCAGCATCAGAAGTACTGACTCTGGGGAGGGGGAGGCAGAGACAGAGGGGGAGGGCAAGGACGAAGAAGCAGAGGAGCCCCAACCTGACAAGGAGAATGATCAAGAGGTCACCCATTCCCAGCAGGTCTCTGAAGAGACAGTGTTGCAAGATGAGGAGTCATCGCTCTCAGGTAAGATAAGAACATTTTGAAAACTTTGACTGAAAAATGTGTTTAGAGGATTGTCTGTAAACTCAGTCCTGAGTATAGAGGATTATCTGTACAGCTTTACCCACATGTTTTTTTTTATTATTGTTTAGATTCTGTGGACTACAAAATCGTAACAGAAAAGGGAATATACTAGTACTACTTGAAATATTTGCTCAGTATATCACACAATTTCCCTGTCCCTATTCACAAATTTGCTATGCATGCTTCCGGGGGACTGTAGGGTAAACAACAACTGAAAGTGATAATTCCATTTAAATGCTGACAGGCAGGTAAAAAAAAATGCTTGGCGTGAAAATCCGAATGTTGATATAAACTGATAGTAAATAGTCAATAATGGCTGTTTAGAATACTGAGGCATTGTATGATTCATGTTTAAATTTGACAAAAAAATGGCTCAAGTTTTATTCTGTACGAGACAATAAACCTTTAAAGGAGATGATTCCTACAATTTTTAATTTAATAATTTTCTTCACCAATCTTAAAAATCCAAATTTAGAGGAGAAATTTTGGTGTCTGGAAAGTAACTGAAAGCAAGTATTAACACAAAGATAAGAAAGTAATGTTTATCTATTTATGGAAGTTGATATCAAGTTGAAGTGGATATTAAAATTGAAGACTTACTGTCAATGGGCCTTGCTCCACAAGATGGTGTCGGTGCCAGATAGTGCAAGTCTTCTACCCTCCTCAGAGAATTCAAATCCATTACATATATGACTGACAAATATGTCACTGAATTATAATATAGAATAAATCCAGAGCTTACATGAAAACACATTTCATTGTCCTTTCAAGAGGAATATATGTTTGTTACTACCTCTCCAGTTTAGATATTTCAGTTGAATATTATTATTTAGTACTAAATGCACTTTTTCTGAATCAATATTTTTTTCTTTACGTCCCAGAACCCCTTGATCCCAGCCGAGTGGAGACAGAGTAGAAAGACTGCGTCCATCATCTCCATCTGAGGTTTTTAGCTCCAACACTGTGACCTGGCTGCCTACTAGAATGCCTTCATCTCATCTTGACACTGAAATGGCCTTCTTGTCCGACAAGAGCATTGTGTACACCCTCACCCTCGGCGCTGCGTTGACTACTAAGAGTGCTGTTCCACTGCCAAAGGGAGCTGCCCCTTTAACTTGTGGGGCAACTTCCACCCCAAATCCCTCCCCAGCCTTCCCAAACTGACTTCCCACTACCCCATCTGTCCTCCATCCCCAATCCCATCCTCTTATAGGGTACCTACTAGTTAGTCTTCTTGTAGCGGCTTGTCCTTTCTATTCTATCCTCCCTACGCTTTTCTCATTGGCAGACATTATGCAATTCTGTCGTGCATATTAGAACTCCTAAAATGTCCATAGTGAATACACTCGAGACCTTTCTTTACATACTGAACGAATCTGTTTGTTCACTGGCGAGCTGTTAAGGATATGAATGTAAGCATTTATGTTTAACCTAGCATAGATATAGAAGGGTTATTGTCACAGACCTGTTCTTTTGCATTTAAATTACACCAAAATAAACTGCGCATCTGATTGTCGTGGTGAGGCGACAGCTGTTTTAGAACTGGACATCACTGTCTCTGGCTCAAGAACTGTTTTGATTTTCAGATGAGATCAGTCAGCCTTTCTTTTTTTAAAATTTAAAGACATTGTGTCCTGCCTCATTGCTTTTGTACACACTGCAACCATAACCCATAGAGCTCTTCAGTGAAGAGTGACTCTGCACCACATGACATGATAGATCAGTGACCTATTATACGATATATTGGTTCTACGCTGGAGAGGAAGAGTTGCCTTCTTTAACCAGATGTGTTAGTCCCCTGAACAATCTGATGTATAGCTCCCATTTCCAGGTAATTTCAGGAAGCAATAAAGGCATGGATTGATTTGAAGTGTTGTTTGGAAACTTTGATTAAAATTAACGATGGATATAGGGATATAGGACAAAAAAAAGATACGTAGAGCAATATTGTTGTACAAACAGCTCAGTGGTGTATTGGAGCTACCTGTAGGCTCCATTGTCGGAAGTTTTTAATGTGAACGTGTCATTGAAATCATATTACAGGGATTTGGAATCGTGTCAGGGTATATGGGCGCTTAACATGGGGTGGGTGCTTTACTTCATGATATATATCAATGTTCATACATCTGTATCGCAAAGAGACAACATTTCACTGAGTATTTATTTTTCTTATCATCAAATTGTTAATCAGTTTGCATAATGTACAAAATAAAGTATATTTTAAATATTTTAAGAGATATTTTGTATTTAACCATGAAATTTTATTTCTCCACACTTATATCAAGCTGAAAGTATCACATGTCTGTATAGTATCATATTGAGAGTATACATAATTTTCTAGTGCTTTAAAATTTAACAAAGTGATTTAAGAAGGGATGGCCCTGTGGTGTGCCTTGATCACACGATTTGGATTCAGTGAGTGATAGGGTTCATCAGTGCCAGTGTTGATGTGATGGAAACTTTTTGATTGTGCCATGATTTGCTATTTGATAGTGCTTTTTCATACGCTAACAGAGTCAATGTTGGATGCTCCTTGTGATATTTGATACATCAATCCATCTCAGCTGTATCTCCTATGTTGGTGGTCAGTCATGGCCTGTGTCTTATTTTTGTCTTTGTATGTCTTCCAATTCAAATCATGTATTGTTCTGTTGTTTGTTCTGTTTCCTTGCAACATGTTTAGAAATAAAATTGGGAAATTTTCTTTTTTCCTTCCTTCCACCCTCCCTATCCTCTTTCCCCCCTCTTCTAACTTTTGTCTTTCTTTCTTTCTTTGTTTCATTCATTACAAAGCGTGTTCACTTTGTGTAAACTGTTCTGCTGTCATCAATAATTATTGCACTAATGAAAACAATGCAGTATGCTGTTTTTGGCAAAAAACCACGTACTTGCAAATAGTATGGAATTTCTTTTTTGAGCAAATACAGGGGTTTTTAATAAATTTTAAATCGCAACCTATAAGCTAAAAAAAAAAAAAAAAACTTCTTGTGGATCAAGGCATAGTTTGCAGTAACATGGTTTTTGTACAAGAGCAGCACTGCATTGGTGTAATGTATCAACAACAGATTTATAGGAATCCCTCACTGTTTAATCACTCATTAAGTATCACTTAATTGTTATGTAGCATTTTACACTTGTAGCATTTTATCAACTCAGACCTTTGTCTTAGTATTTCAAACATTTCTTGTAAATTTGGAATAATCATGTCGCCTTATTATGTGTGCATTACATTCTACTCCAGGCAATGCCAAATACTAACGTACTAAGCACTGTTGCATACCTTAGGTTTTTACAAACAACTTACTGTTCTGCCATGCCTCTGGCTGGAGAGGTGCAGTAGCATTGTGCATAGTTTCTGCTCTTCATGCTGTTTATCTGTAGGAACATTGAATCAAAACTGTGAACTTCAAATAATACAAAAAGCATAAAAAAGTACAGGATGAGATTCAGTGTTTCAGGACAAGCCCATTGTCAGCATCACAGGGAGGACAAGCTGGCACGCCCATAATTACAAACATATCTCATTTTCAATTCATTTTGAAGGCTGAAAGGCTTTGCCTCAGTCTTGTGTGTAAACTGCCCCAGACAACATTTAAATAGCTATTTCAGTACATACGCCCCTCCCCCCCAATAATTGGCATGTCAGGTACACTTGAACATAGTGTCATTTGACTTTTTGTACTGCAGGTTATGTGCAACATGAAGTAATTATGCACACTTGTAATATTTTCTATTTTCATATGAGATTTAAGTGCTTTTTGTACTCACTGACATCTTTTTTTCTTCCTTGCATGAAATGCAAGAGAGAGGAGGAAAAAAAATGTTTTTCATAAAATATATTTGCATTTGGTACTCCAATAGTAAAACCGGTGGGCAAAACATTACGTTTCATAATTTCCTTTACAAAACTATGCCAAGTATTTAAAAGCTATTTTTAGAGTAAATCAAAAGAGAACTCATTCATTTTTTTTCTTTAAGACATGCCTTTATCTTTGTATCTATAAATATGAGCATAATCCATAGTCATATGATTGTGCTACTGTTGTATGATACTGCAGTCTGATTCATAAATAAACTCTTTGCATGAAATTAAAGTGTTTGTGATCTTTTGCTAAGGGGCAACCTACAGGGAATGTTTCATATACTGTATGAGGTTTACAAATCCATGGAGGAAAATAATACTTTTGTTGTTCTTTGCAGAATATTTTAGAAATAATATGCAACTTCTTCACCCTAGACTGTATATAATTGTACGGGAAGGATGCAAGGCAGCAAAACAAATAGTACTAGTTGTCAACAGCAAGCTCAGAGAGAATGCTGTCGTAATTGGTCTCATGTTTTTTTTTAAAGCATATATGTTTTATTTTCAAATGAAACTCCTACCAGACTTGGCTTTTCATTTAAAAGTACCGTAATATTGAGGCAAAAGAAAAACAGTGTAAGTGCGCAATTAAGTGTGTCTTTTCACACATGTAACCCTCTTGTGCACTGGCAATTTCAGCCCAATTACCCTGCCAGGCTGTCGCACTGAGCTCCACTTGCTCGATCAAAGTGATGGCAAAGACAATACTTGAGCTGAACCTTGTAAAAACCTCCCAGGAAGCTCTCTGAGGCTTGGATGTCATCCATACTCAGATGCTGTTCAAATTCCCCTGCATGCCATCGTTTTCTAAAAGGAGAGTGAGAAGTCTGAGTACTACTTACTCTCATGTAATACCTTATTGATTCCTATATAGTTACACTGTCTTTACACAGACATCCTAATGCTTTGCTTTAAGGCACGTTGGCAGGTGCTTAAGACAGCATGGCCACTGAGAAGAAGGAGGAGTTGTAAAGAGGGATATAACATAACAGGGATAACACAACATTGTAGGTTCTCACATAATGTACACACAGCATCTGTCAGTGCTATTGAACATATCAAAGAAGCAATATTTAGCTAAATTAGGCCTACATAAATACGAAAAAGGCAGTGACTGAATGTATATTCATAGATTAATTCATAAATAATACAATATGTACTTACAAGAAGGCAATCAACTTTCATATTGCTTGAGTTTAGCTTACCCCAAATTAGCCAACATTTCAGTCAAATCTACCTTGAATGGAGAAAGGTAGCTATCACAAAACACAAAGATAAAGCCTAGTAAAACTGTATCAGAAACACGTATGACTGCAAAAAAGTTCATTTTTTATGTTGGTGCTGAATAACAGAGCTATAAACACACCTGCTTTGACGACATTAGCATTATTCAAGTACATATAAATTATACCCATTTAGATTACTCAATAGTTTGGCCACATTATTTATATGTGCAGACACACCTGGGTTACAGTAGGGTTAATCAACACTCATGACATTATGTCAACCACAAAGTCATCAGTTATTTTTTTATTATACTGCTTTTAAATAACTTTCTCACAGTATATTAAAACATTCCAATAGCTTATTTGTTTATAATCTTCACGTTAATAAGCCTAATAACATTAAAATCAAACAAATACATATATTTGTATTAATCTCTCTCCTTGACAATACATTTTTGTATTTTCATTTAGCCCCACCTGTTAGTCAGTTTAGTCATGATCAGCTACATCAGCCCCAGGTGTCAGTTAGCTAGTTAGCATACATTAAATAATCATGCAGTAATTGGTTGCTGCCAGTCTGCCAGCTTGGCTTGAGGGACAATAACTATGGGAGAACTGTTAAAAAGCCTCAACATAGCGGTTACACATTTTTGAAGCTATAAAAGGTGTGTATAAAAGGTGTCAGGTGTGATACTATTTCCTGCTAATGTATGATTGCCACACCAATGTTAGCTTACTGTTAGTTAGCATTCCGAAGTTAATCTACAGTCACTCTAATTAACGGTAGCTAACTGGCCACAAATGAGACACCCATTTCTAGACGTTTTTTAATTTAGACAATTTTCCACATAATGTTCTGTGCTGGTATGTTGTGCTCTTACCTTTGCTAATAACTATTATTTTTCCTAAAAGCTTGACCTTGAGAAGTTTCCAATTGGCCACATGAGGTTAGCTAAGTTCATACAGTTGTTTGAAATCATAGACATATGTACATGTATATATGTTTGAAATAATAAAGTTTACGTCCAAGATGGCCGCCGGGGACAGATGCCTACTGTCTTCGTCAGGTAAAACTCTACAAAAGCAGGATATAAGTGTTTATTTTACAACTTTTTTAATTCAATTTGAAAATGTTAGGATTAAAACGTATTGCAGCTTAAATTTACTTTCAGTTACTACTTCAACGTTAGTACTGTTACTTTGCTACAGCAGCTAAAATATGTATATATGTTCTACGAGGCCAGTGCTATTGAATTAACGTTACTACAATTATGACAAGTAGTGGTACTGCTTTATCAAACTGCTCATAC
Organism: Acanthopagrus latus; assembly: GCF_904848185.1. Lineage (NCBI taxonomy): Eukaryota > Metazoa > Chordata > Actinopteri > Spariformes > Sparidae > Acanthopagrus > Acanthopagrus latus. The sequence goes on along the minus strand of NC_051059.1, from coordinate 10,643,688 downwards.
TGCAGTGACAATGACACCTGTTGCACCATAGCCGACGACAGCAGTATAAAACAAAAAACACAGAATTTGATACCACATTTGTTTAGCATCTTTGCCAATAGATAAAAGCCTGAAAATATTTATGTAGTCTCACAACATGGAAGATGATGTAATTGTTTTCTAAATATGTATTACGATATTGTACTCACGGTAGATATGTGGTGCCCAGTCCCACTACCATTCTTTTTCCAGCTGTCCCTCCATGACAGGAGCCTCAGTCTTCGAGCCAGGACACGGCAAGTTAACTTCATATCTGTCATCACTGTACACCTGTCAAACATGCTCGCCTCCATTGCTTGGGGAATAAGTAGCTCCATTAATACAGTGACAGTTGTCCTCCTTCCCCACTCCCCCTGGCTTACATTCTCAACTGTACCGCACCCAAATATTAGAGGGGGAGATTTATTTGGAAGGAGCAGATTACATTTTGTTTGTCATTTTAATGTTTGTTTAAACATCTGTAGAGGAAATAGGGACCCAGTAAACTGGCGTATACTGTTATGCAGCAGTTAGGTCCACAAGATGGAGCCAAACTCTAAAAATAGAACTCCAAAATCCCTGAGCCAACCTTGGTTCCTCTCCACCTCAGGGTGTTCAGGCAGAGAATACTTTTACCTGTTTATTTATAGAATGCATCCTGACACTTTGATGCATATAAACTTTAAAATCTACTGTATGTATATATTGATGATAATGATCGTGATGATTTTTATTCAGTGGCTGACATTATTCTCGTGAAGGATTTTGTTGACTTTAGTTTCTGCATCTTTACTTTTTTATGTAAAAGAGCTGTTTGCTTGCTTCCGTTCCATTTCCAATTTTGGAGATAGACAAAAGTTGCATCACTTGTCATAAATATTTACATCCTGTCCTGCATGTGTGTTTTTGCAACCTAACGTGAATCGCAAAGACGAGATCCAGTTTTGTGCATCTCACAGCTGTCCTGCAGTGAGTACTTTGGCAACGATCATACACATTACAACGCATTAAATCATGAGTGGAAATACTGCAGATTTAACCGCAGCACTTTAGACTAAACTGAACGTCTGTGGCCTTTAAAACCATTCAGTGCAATGTTTATAAAACTAATGAGCCAGAAATTTAAATGCATCCTACCGTTGGATTCATTATTGGCTGTTTGAAATTGATGTGCGGGTTACTCATGCATTTTCTCAGAGCAAAATTAAGTTTAGTCCCAAGTGCTGTGGTACAGGAGCGCCTGCAGAGCATTCACACTGTGCTGGTGGATTGTGGTTTAACAGCTGATTCGATCCCCCTGTGCTGTGAGCCCAACGCTTCCTGGCTATTTATGGCAGATGCCCCTCTATCGAGGCCGCTCTCTTCAGCCCATACATGGTTGCTGTGGGATGAAGTTACCACACCGATTTTGGCCCGTACTCCCCAAACCCCTTGGAAGTAGTGCTGTGTCACCTCTCAGTCTCAGACTAAACTATCAGACCAGGGTCCCAAACCTGGGTTACAATAATGGACATTTCAAGAACTGCAATTTTGACTTTTGGAATAGTTTGAGTACGCACTTACTGTAGGAGAGGCAGTCTGTTCTAGTACCCCTTTTGTGCATTTTTCTCCTCTTCATCCCTTCACCCCTCGCCTGAACACCCTACTCCCTCTCCCTTCTTCTCTCTCTTTTTTGCTCTGCTGTTCTTGGACTGATTTATTTGGCCTGGTGCTGCAGAGCCAGTGGGAAAGCACCAGGCTATATTTGTCGGCCGCTGAGGTTGGACCTGCTTCATGGTGGATGACTTTGGATCCTCTGTTTGGGTTTACCTGCTCACACCTGCGCCTCCTGCCTCCTCAGCATCTGCTTTGCTCTGAATAAGGAACTCGTGAGACCCGTTGTTTGGTAGTTTCCTGTCCCTGAATTCACGGTCAAGATAAATGGACCTCACTTGAGAAGCTTTTCTTTTACGTCCTTAGTATTGGAGCTAAAGCACTGTAAGTATTGTTTCTGCTTTCCTAGTTCAATGTCATACATACTATTGATTGTATTTTGGCAGAAGGAAAGCACTTCTCTCATGATGGGTCTGACCACCATTTGTCATTTGTTCAGTTTGTTAAGGGATGTTTGATTTCCTTTGGTGCTGCTGTAACTTCCTTGTAACTTCAATATATAAATCACTTAGAAACAACCTTGCCATCTAGTATTAGATAGGGTCTTGAAACCATCATTTACTTAATCGTAACAAGAGGTTTAAATGCGCGAAAGTTGCCTCACACCTGCTCTGGTTCTCCTGAAAAAACAAATTGATATAGCTTGTACATTAATTTTCTGTCAGTTTCAGTGTTACCAGCCAGAGTTTGTTTTCAGTTCTGGTGTAAGAGTAAAATGTGATTGTTTTGAGAAAAACAAGTTAAATGTGTAAACCATCAGACAGAGTTTAAACCCATTACATAGTTTATAGATATGAATACATTGTTTAAAAGAACCAAGGGCAAATAGAATAGGATAACAGAGGAGGAACGCACTTATGTTACTGTTATGTTAGTTAGAGTACCTGGTGGATTACAATGTTCTTCAGCCAGTTTAAGTATTAAAACTACATACATGTCTTTAAGATTGGTCATTCATAGTCAATCATTGCTATATCAGAAGTGAAGTGTATTGTCCCAACCAAGCCCTGGCTCGAGTAACCACATGGGTATTAGCATTCCAATCTCCAGATTATAGCTGTATGGTGGCATGTGTGTGCAGCTGATCTGTCAGCTATGTGTTGGGCTGGTGTGTTGTTCCAGCACTGGCCAGGCGTCATTTCTCAACAGTTTTGTTTTTATAGTGAGTGCTTGTGACTCCGCACGGCAGTTGCTTGCTTGCTTGCTTGCTCTGCACCTGTTGCACTCATCAAAATGATCGGACAGGTTTATTGGCCAGACCCATGCCTGACCTTATGGCGTTGGGTTGTGTTCATCTACATGTAAGAATACAGACCTGCACACATCTCCCAACTGTTTCAGACACAGAATTAATTGAATGCTTGATTCTTTGTTAAAATAGGTTGACATTTACATAAATATAAACAAAATCATAAATGGTTCACTGACCGTTGAATCAGCTTCTCTGACTAGAGCAATACTTGGTAGCGCCAGGTATGTTTCTCCTCGAGGCAACAAGTGAAGATTCTTGTATGTTTTTCTAAAGGCAATGGTGTAATATAGCTTTGTAACTGATGTATGCAAGATCAGAGAACTAGCAATGTTGAAGATTTTTGCAGCAAAATTCCACAATTGTAAAAATCAAAGGGCAGATTTAAATTTCTGAAAACAGCAGTGTGTTATATTAATGTTTTGCTTAACAAGAATTTCAACAACTCCAACTGTTTGGCGCGATCAGCATCTTCTCTCGCTGTACATTGATTCATCTTCCCGCTGCTCCTATTTAAAGAGGAACTGGTGTGACCTCTTGAATATGGTCTCATGCACCGGTTAATTTGTAACTGGTACCCAGCACCATCTCTGGTTGGCCCCACTGCCTGCTGTTACTCTCAACACTTAGAATGTCAGAAGACTGAGAGCTGTCCGCAGCCTTCTGCTGGCCTGCTAGCATGATGACCTCGTTCTGAATGACTGGTGCTGTTACATGACATGGATCAGTGATGGCCACTATAGTCATGCTCCTAATTGGGAAAGATAAATCTTCATTGACTTTTTTAATGCCCAAAAAAGTTAAATAAACCGACTCTGTTCATTTTCATGGCTGAATAAACTGAATAAACAAACTGATCTTAAAGGACAACACAATTTCATAGTGTTTAACTTTGTTTATATTTGGCTGATCCTGTCACCATTCTAGCTTCAAACTGGAGACCTTATTTTAGAACAGCTTGTTTATTAAGTTATCAGATCAGAAATGTATTTGTTCATTCTTAAAATTTTCAATTAGTCAATTACCAGATTAAATTTCGATTAATTTAATTATTGACAACTAATGGATTTATTTATTAACCATGTCAGATCTAGGTAGAATATAACAATGATATTATATTAACAATGATATCATGATTAGTATGGTATCATGGTTTTAAATGCATGCTTTGGTCATTGTATATAGATAAAGAAGGTGGTGTTGGAAAAAGAATGATTGAGGTGAAGTTATAGTTATATGAGGCTGTTATGTACAGGTGCCACTAGATTGATATTTTGAAATTGAATACTTGTCCTAATTAGTAAAATGAGTTCATGTACAGCAGGCAGCACATAATGAAAATATCCTACCATGATAGATATGAAAAATACCGAGGAGAGATTGCAAAAGAAACATTTTTTTATTGCTGTTGGTATCTCCTATGAAATGAATTTCCATATATGATGGTGTTCTTTAGGGCCACTAAGAAAGAAAAAAAGGACCAAAGTTTCATAATAATAACCAACTAATTCCTTTAAATATTTGGCTTGGCCAGTTTATGTGTTCAATCCAGGGAAAAGTAGTGGCCCTGCAGATATAAGCCTGCACTAGTTTGGAGGCATGCTGCAACAACTAACTATGCACTGTATGCATGTCTGCTCATAAGTTACCTTAAGTTACATCATCATGTTACATAATGTGAAGATGTTCCTGGACGATGTAACTTTAAGAAAAGACAGCCAAATTCTCCAGTGACCACTTCTGGCATGAAATCCTCCTCTTCCTCCTCCTTCACCCACACTGTCTTTTTCTCTCCTTCATTCCTCCCTCCCTCCCTCCAGCTCTGCCTAAGTGTTGCAGAACTTCCTAAGTGTCTCTCCTGAGCACCATGCGCTGTGCTCATCGATACCCATATAAGAGCAGAGCAGGCAGATTTCTGTGCCGCGTGTCAGGCAGAGTTGATGCAAGGCAGCAGAGAGGAACGCAGATCTGGATCTAAAGACAGAACTGCCAGAGTAAATGTTTAAGGAACAGGGAAGGATGAAGGTTCCTGCTCTGCTGCTTCAGGCTCTCACTTGACCTGTTTGTGTGTGTGTGTATAAGAGAGAGTTTGGATCATGCAGTTCTTCTGCATGTGTCTGCAAGTGTTTATATTAGTGCACATGTGTCTGCGTCAGGACATTAGTGCATTAGTACAAGCTAACCAAAACAAAGAATGTTTCTCCTAATAAAGGCAGGCCTGGTTGGAGTACAGCAACCGCTGCTGCCAAAAATGCAAAGAAGTCTCTAAATTAGTAATCATGTCTCCGTTAATGCAATAATTACTGGTAGCAGCTAAATGCCATGGCTGAGCAAACCATACTGGCAAAATAAATTATGCCATCTACAAACTGTCAGAAAAGCTTAGAAATATCACATTGTAGATTTAATTAATAATTTTTGTGCATCATTAATACAACTAACTGAATAATAATTACTGACAAAATTGATGAAAAAAAGGTTTTAAAAGCACACATTGAACAAACTAAAAGCTTGTTTGCATGTGATGTCACGTCATGCATCATGGTCGAGTCGACTAAAATCCAATATATCTGTTATATATGTTGTGTGACCATTGATAAAGAAATGAGTCTAAAAAATAAAGAAGACACATTTGTTTGTTTGCTGTTGGTGTCCTGATAGGAACAGGCATAATTGACAGGACTTCAATGTCCCTTGAAAATATTATATAGTATAATACAGAATATCACCTTTTCCTTCTAGTTTGAGCTGAGGCTGCTTTAACTGAGAGGATTGTCGTCTATATAAATTGATTGGTTCTAACCAACTGAGTATCAATTGTGCTATAAACTATCCTTCAGCACAGGATAACATTTACACCAGGTGAGCTGTCTCATCCAGTTTACTCACCTGGCACTGTCGAAAATAGGCTGTTTGTCAATGGATAGTCTATGTGTTTTACTCAGTTAACTTTTAGAAAACTCTCACAATAGAGTAATTGAGGATTGTCATTGCCTGAAAGTTGATTACCTGTTTTGTGAATTTAAAGCATGTTATATGTTTAAACAGAAATGTCATGCTCAGGCTGACTAAAAGGATCATGGTTTCCATAGAAAAAAAGTCTGCCCTTAGCTGAACCCTGTAGTATGACTTGTGTGCTGCTGAGCTTCACGTCTTAAAGTTTGATTAGCAAAGAGATGTTTTGATGCTGAGTCACAGGGATTTGTTGAAGCGCTTCCCCTTGGATTGTTTACATGATGTCCTGGGTGTTGAGTTTTATTGAGTGCTTTGGACATCCAGTGTTGCAAGATGAAATTGTTGAACTGAGTGTCACATTTTTGCTTGACTTTGACCCAAAAACCAAGAGACAGTTGAAGTCTGACAAAGGGGTCTCAGCGGTGCAGGTTTTTTGTAGTTGGTAACATGTCAATAGCAGACAGCAATGCGTCGTTTGAGAGAGTTATAGATCTTACAGTTTACTTGGTGACATGACATGACAGGCACCTGATACACATTGTTGTTGATACATTTTTCTGGGAAATTGTTGTTTTGTCTTCTTTTATGTCCTTTGCTATAGTACAGGCGTATCCAAACTGTTCCTGACTAAGGGCCGTGTGGCTGCAGTTGATTAAATGAGTCACGTCTGGTGTGCTGCTGCTCGGTTGAAAAGAAAACCTGCAGCCACATCGGCCCTTTCTGGAATAGTTTGGACATGGCTGCTATAGTATGTTCATTTGCTTTAGTATGTTTAATTGCTATAGTATGCTTTCTGATTAATATTTTACTTTTAATGCCTAAATGCTTCCTTTGGCATTATGTTCAGTGTTACTTCATGCCAAAGAAAGAAAAGCCAGTGGAATTTACAGACCTGACAACTGAGGAATTGAGTTTGACTTGAAGGATATATGTATGCCTATAAAAAAACTTTTGGTAGTACTTTTACATTTGAAAAATAAGGTTCTATTTTTTTTAGTTAAAATTTTATTCACGTTGTTTTTCTGTTTTTTAAATGACAATGGAAATGCTTTTCAGCCAAGAACATCATATTTTTAACATTCAGACATTAACGGTTGAACAGCAAGAGCTTGTTTTTGTATATAAAAATGACAAAAAGTTTATTCAAGTGAGATGCTAAACTCCTTTTGAAAAACACAACCCCAAATCTTAGCGCTAATTTGTCAACAAATTGAACTTAATCTGAATTTCCTAAAAAGGTCTGCAAATCCAAGATGTTAAACTGGTCACAATGTCTGACACAAGTTCCCACGTTGTCACTTGACTCAAAGTCCACCTCAGTTTGGTTTCTTGGAAGGCTTCAAGTACTCTGTTGTATGCCAGTGAGGTTTACTTCTAAGAAAAGCCTTATGAATAACGGGAGATCTTGTTTTGAAAACATAAAATGTGTGCAACCAGTGAGATAGAGAGTGAGTGACGGAGGATGTATCATGTTTGTTGCTATGCAGGCTTGCATGGACATTAACAATGGAAGGACGGGTAACCAGAATGAAGTAGAAAGAGATAGGTAAAGAAGCAATCATATGCCAAGAATGCAGAAAAGGAGTTGAGAGAAATGAGTAGGAGGGATCAGAGGAGCGAAACAAGATGGATGGCAAGAATGACAAATCTAAGGGGTGAAAATGAGAAGGAGTGGGAAAACAAAACAAGGCAGCGCAGAGAGCAGGCGTGGAGACGGTCCCCTGGTAAACATGGCAGGCTGGCTTACAGGGTGACCTCTCCCCGAGGCAGCCACTCACAACACATGTTGCCTTATTAGGGGTGTCTACAGGGAGAGAAAGCAGACTAGGGGAGGATGGTGGGGGGCGTTTGTGTGTGAAAGGGTGAGAAAAAGCATCAGACAGAGGAGTTGGGTGAGTGTGCAATTGAGAAGGGGTAAGACGTCTGAAATTGTGTAACAAGAGTAAAGGGCTGTATTTTTGTTGTCAGTTTACTTATTCAATACATTTCAGAGAGCTTTAAGATTATGTTGGAGTTCTCTCACATGTCTAGTGTGACACTGCAGATATTCATTCACAACAGCAGACATCATGTTAAGTGGTATCATACTAAGATAGGGCTTTTTTAGGAGAATGCTTTTCTGTACGTTTGTTCTCACCGACGAGTGCTGGAGGTTATTCTGTGGTTCATATGTAGTTTTGTAAAGATTTAAAACGTTGAGAGCTCAATAAAGAGAATAACAAACTGACAGCTTGATGTTTTTTTTCTTTTTTTGGGGAGGGGTAACATTGTACACAACAAGGTCAAAACCTCAGTGAGCAGCAAAACAATACAAACAACAGAAGTTTCTAACTTTGGATTATTAGCATTATTCGTCTTCTGTGGAAAAGAGCCCATATACTCATTCAAAGAGCTACAGTAACTGAATCTTTGCCTAATTCTGTGTGTCATGCACATGTGTTTTGCGACATCCTTGGCTGGACTGGACCGGCCAAGGGTCAAGGTGCTCAAGTAACCAGAGGTGAAGTCTGGACACTCACTGTAGCCACCACCGCCAGTCCTTGCCACACATTACCAGATATAATGATCGAGAAAAGTGGGTTTTAAGAACGAGTAGATGAGATTGTTTCTCAGCTACTCATTACATCTGACTTAGCATCTGACTCAGGGCATGAAGACACGCTGTGGCAGCGACTGGTCAATCACAAGGTAGCCATGCCCTTAAGCAAACCTATTATATATTGTCTATTTTACTGTAAATGGGACCATAACTAACTGAATGAACATGAAACTAGAGAATACGACTATAAATCAACTAAAGAAACTGTTTTAGACTTGAAGTAATCAATCACATGAGAAGTAGAATCATTTTCTCATAATGTTACATCAATTTGACTACTTTTTGAAACCAGTGCAGAAACCAATATTTCTGACAACATTTAAAAGCGTTGTCAGAAATCTTTGCCAGTGATGTTGTTTTTATTCGTTAACGATTCGAATAAGTCTGTTCAACTGCATTGCACGGGACATCTCAATAAAGCCTTCAATTTTTGCTGAACTGGCATCAATGCTGCCAGTACAAATCTTACAACCATAATGAATCATATTCCCAGTAGTAGACTCTGCTGCATTTAAACACTTCAACAAGATTTCTCACTGATGTGGTAATGATGTTAATATCAGTTTCTGTTTCTTTAATATTTGGAATTTTGTGGGCACCCGGGCACCATGGCTGAAGCATGCCTGATATGTGCGCGTGTTTGGTATACCATCCGATTTCCAGTTACCCCGGACCCCATACCACCCCCTGCAGCCCTGCTGGCTACCTCCTCCAATCCTGTTCCAGAGTTTTTATCATCAAGGCTAATTTCTGCCTGTAATCTGATTAGGGCTCTGAGCTGCTTTAGCACCCTGCTGTGCTGTCTCTCGCTCTCTTTCAGCTGCCTTGCGTGCACATACACACACACTGACATGTACACACACACACACACACACACACAGTATGACAGCTAGTCTGTGTTGGCTGTAGCTTGCAGTCAGTCTGCTGTGTGCTCATCTGTGTGTGTGTGTGTGTTCGCGTTGCCACCTCCATCCCTGCCTGTCCGCTTGCCTGTAGCAGCCCTCACCTCCACCACTGCCACTCCTGCTGTCCACCACTGCTGTGACTGGAGGGGAGTCATAGCAACAGGGCATCCTTCTGTTCTTCTTAAACATGTTTCGAAACCCATGGATATCTAGTTACCATGTGGACCATGTGGAGCCCTGTGGCCAAGGTAAGGCCTTTGAAAGGGGAGGGCTATAGGGTGACTTTCTTTACCCACCTAAACTCTATAGATTGCACGGGGGATTCAGCTAATGCCATTTAGCTCTTTACTGAGACAAAGTTGGCTCTCACTGATACTGTAGATAGAAAGGTCTGGCTTGGTTGGACGGACTAAGAGGCATTGAAGTTACCTTGTTGACCCTTTTACTTGGTTGGATAAGATGAATTAAGGATTCGTGATGTGTGTAAGAGCTACTCATCTCTGTCTAATGCGTTTAAGGATTTTGGGATATTATGAATAGGAACAAAGGGGTTTATCTTTTACCATTAGCATGATTGTTAGCATCATTAGCTGTGAAGGAATGGAGAGTAAGTTTGAGTACTTGAAAGATAATTTTAACTGCTGTATATTCAACAGGTGAACCCTGCTTTTTCCTTCCTTTGGGAATGCACTCTATCATTGTCTGCTGAGATGGAACCTTTTCATCTTGAACTAGCAGACTTTCCAAACAGATTGTGTGAAAGTGAAGGCCCATTTCACTCAGGGAGTCTATTTTGCACCTCTGAATATTTATAGAAAATCTCCTCTCCTCACCACGCTCACTTTGGGACAGTCAGCAGCCTAAGCTGCTCTCTGGCACTGCCATCCTTGAGCCTTGTGCTGCTTGTTTTGTTGACAACCTGCAGGCGTTTCCAAGGATGACTGACTTGTGTGCAAGGGGCTTTCCAGACAGATAAACTGATACATGTACACACACCTACGCAACATTCCCACAGGCGTCCAAGATCTTGAATGTTTGTGGATTTGAGATGAAGTCATGCTTTAGAGGTTGTGACATTTATGGGTTTTGAGAATGAAAATAGAGCGCCGAAGTTGCTACGGCTATTTCTTCATCTCTTTGGTGCTTTACATCCCAAGCAAAACCTGTGCTCAAGAATTGCATTTACAACATAATAATCATGAAATGAAGACTTCCAGAAAAGAGATCTCTGGTCATGCTTATGTCTAATTCTGACTTGTGTATTGCCTTAAATTTAAACATGTCACTTCTGAGTGCTTGGATTTCACTGGTGCACTTAAAAAAAACACTGAGAATCTCTTTAACATGCTATAGAGGCATCTGCCTGTACCACCACACCTTTCACTCACTTACTTTCTGTCCTGCCAAACATTCCTTGCTGTATTGCCACACAGTCTTGGAGGCCAAAATAAGCCGGAGGTGTTCTGGAGGCGTCTGGAGCAGTCACACGATCTGTCTCCTATACTGGGCTACAACTTTACAACAGGCTGCTGTTGCTGTGACGTGAGAGCGAGGGGGTCAGCTATCAGTTGGGAACTGGATGTGAACTTTCTGAGTAACTGTCTTTGACAAGTGACTCATGACGCTGGAGCTGGAACAGCAGTTTGTCAGTGTTGACTCTGAGAGAACTGTGACTTTTCAGTTTTCAGTTGCATATATCAGTTTTAACTTACAGTGGCAATACTTTCAATGGGTTACAAAATATTTTGTGAAACATGTTCCAAGTATAACTTCTTATCCTTAAAGTGAGATTTGTGATGGCAAACATTTGTTTTGGTCTCTCAACACCCGTTGCTTTATGGATATTATGCAGTATCATAAGAGCATAGACTTTTTTCATGGGAAGCTTGAGTAGAAAAATCAAACCAGCAACCCTTCAGTGGCATCCTGACCATGTCAAATCAAATCAGACTCCTCTTTATGACAAGAAACTGTATTTCTTTAGGTCATGGACAAAACAGGAGTTTTGAGGAAGTCATTGGCGACCTAAGCATTTTTTTCACCAGTTGCTGACATTTTTTAGACCTAACAATTTACTGATTTCTCAAGGAAAGAAACAACAGATTAATTGACAATGAAAATAATTGGTAGTTGCAGCCCCAGTGTGGATTTGCATTCCATTACTGTGTAGCAAAAAGTTTTGTACTTTGCTGGTGAAAGGGTCTGGATGAAATTAATTGTCATAATTTTTTTTTTTTACTCTTCCCAATTATCATACCCTTCTGAATGTTGTCCAAATAGCTGTACTATGATGAACTGTTTTTTTTTTTTTCAAGACTCCTTCAGTAGTGTCGACACAGACAGACTGACTGTTGAATTTCTCTTGTGTCTCTTTTAGGAATTAGCTCTAAAGCTCCCACCAAGCTCAGCAGCTCAGCCTCATTACCAACAGACACTTTAAGGTGAGTTTTTTGGTTTACAGTTCCCACACTGGAATGGATCAAATAATTAGGATTTTTTTGTATGTTTTTGGCAGATTGATTGTTTTAACCTGTCGCAAAGAATGGCAGTTTTAGATTTGCTAAAGTTTAAGGGCAAAAACTGGAGCTACAGAGATGACTTTTTCTATTCTCTAATAGCATTTACAACTGTCTCATTATGCTCAGTCATCAAGTCAGGGATATGTAAGGATATAGATTTACAACAGTAGAGTGCTTTAGCTTATCATGAGCAGTAAGCATTAAAAGCTGGAGATGCCTGGAACAGCTTATCCCAAGACACTTTTTTGTTCACATGGCATTAGAGCAATAATACCCCTTCAGGGGCACTTTGCACAAAGCCCCCTTTTTGCATTAGTTTAAAGTGTTTCTGCTGGTGGTTAAGCATTAGACCTTTAGCATAGTAAGCAAATTACCTTCACTCCTACAGAAAATGTAAGACAGAATTCACCAGTATAACAGCTATCCAGTCCAAAAAAAAGATTAGATTGTGAAAATCTGACATAGTAAAGTATAAAAAGTAACTTGATGAGCAGCTTCTCTGTATTTTCTCCTTTTTTTATATGCAGAGGTCTACTCTGAGCAATGAGATGTGGTGGACGGTGTTGTCTGGAAAGATGTTAGAAAATATGTCAAAATAAAAAAGACTGTTGGTTGACTCTGCCCTAAACTGTTCCAAGAGCTTTTTAGTAGGACCTAATTCATCTCCAAAGAGTTAAGGATAACAATTAAAATATAAATTGACAGCTTTTTCAACAATAACAAATTAAAGAGGAAAGAGAAGATAGGTGAGTTTATTTATCCCAGCTAGTGTGATCTGTTGATAGTGAGATATAAAGGCATTAAGAAGACGACCTTGATTGTCTGTTTCCATTTGGAGGAGAGTCAAGACATGATGACCTAGTTCTTAAGATGGATCCTGTTGGAAGTTTCACCTTTACCTGCCATCACCTCTTTAAGTCAAGGCGACTGAGGGCTGTGAGGACAGCTGATTTAGGAAAATAGTCACAATGTATTGTCCTTGTTTTAGGTAGTCTGAATAAGTTTAAGGATACTATTACACTACACCACCATTCCACCAGCTACTCTGAACAACTGCTTTGATTAAATGTTTTGTATTTATTAGGAAATCATGTTTGTGACTCTGTGTTCTCATTTAGTTTTCAGAGTGACTTCTCCTTAAGTGGCAAGACCACCTTGGTCAAGAGTGTTTCAGACACAGATGCCAAACTTCTGTCTGCCCTTCCCAAAGGTGTGCATTGGTTCTAAACACACATAATCAGTCATAATATAATATACAGGTTGTTAGTTATGACATTGGTTCTAAATTTATATTTTCTGTTCTAATATTCAGTGTCAGAGTTAAAGAAATACTTCGAGGGGGCTGTCACAAAGGATTTGGGAATGAACAGGTATCTCTTTACTATATTTTCACATAAACAACTAAATAAAACAAACAACTAAATGTTTACATAAAGACTAACTTGATTTAATAGATGCTCACCATATGCTCTGCCTTCTGTCTCTGACAGAAAGGAGAGGATAGCCCGGCGCCTGGAGGGGATTGAAAGCGACGCTCCGCCTGCGCTGGTGCCCGGTGGTTTGGTAGCCAACAGAATGCTGGAGGAGGATCCTCCGCGGTACACCCGCGCCTCTGATCCCTGTGAGCCTTGTGTGATGGGTAAGCATGGCATGATGCACCGCAAAGATATATGATGCTGCCGTTCATGGACTTGAATTGAGAATGACAACCATATTTGAAAAAGAAAAAGAGCTGCCATTCAGTAGTTGATATAAGTCCTGGTTGTTGCATGTTGCATTGCATGAGGCATCTATTTAAAATTTTAGACACTACAGCAAGTCCAATATGCAGTATATGAGCTTTCAGTTGTGCCTGTGTCTTGGGCTTTGGCATGAATAGTATTCAGAAGTGACAAGCTGTTTTTACAATGACCTCTATGTGACATGAATGCAGCATTGTTCTTGCTTGGAATATTGCTGATAACTAATTAAGCATTTCCACTGTTTACCACAGTGAGACGCTACAGTCGAGAGGAGCTGGAGGCACCCCAGAAGCAGGTGTCATCTCATGACAGATCATCCCAGGTCAAAAGCAGTGTTGGCAGTGGTCGTCCAGAGCCAGTGGTGGTGTATGTTGACCCAGTAACGTTATCCACTGCCTCTACACCAACATCTGGCCCCACAGACCCCACCAGCCTCAGCTCCAAGGCTGAACGCATCGCACGCTACAAAGCCGAGCGTCGGCGCCAGCTGTCAGAGCGCTATGGCATCCTCCTTGATCAGGAGGCAGACATCGATTACACACCACGCTACCGTTCCCGGCGTGATACAGACGTCTCTGACCGACAAATGACTGCCCGGCGAGACAGAGACAGTCAGCAAGCTGAGGAACCCGGACGGGGGGCCAGAGTGCCGTACCGCTCTGGTGTGGGCAGAGTTTACATGAGGACTCACCCCGACCCTGCTGCCGTTTCCACTTCCAGCCCTGCTCACTCAAACCAGGCCCCTCCCCTAACTCAAGAAAGGCCGAGAGGATTCTCGGAGCAGGAAAGGGTGAAGAACATGGAGAACTACCGGCGTGGTGGAGCTCAAGAGCGCTCAATCACTTCTAGAACCAGAACTCACGAGCAGCATCCATCCCAGTCCCAGCAGCAGCAGCAGCACCACCACCACCAGGACAACGCCCATCAGGAGCCAAGCCCCGCCTCCACCAGGGATTACAGCATCGCAGCGGTGCCCAGCTCCCCTCGCACCGCCCGCCGCGCCTCACTGCCCTCCACACGCTATGGCATCTCACCTGGGGATTTATTCATCGAGCAGCAGGCCCAGAGCATCCTCAACAGGCAGGGGTGAGTTTATAAAAGTCCTCAGAAAATGCTTGAAAACTGAACTAAACCTGAAATCTGTGGTGACTTTCCCGCACTTGTGCATAGGTAGTGACCAGTAACCTTTGGTTTGCTAGAGCTGAGGGGGGGAGGAACCAAAGCGAGCAAATACAAATATGATGGAACCTATCATCATTTACATTGTTTGTGTAATTGGAAGACAAATGTTCTGTACTGCAAATTTAACTTGCGTACATGATAAAAATACACCTTTAGAGTCCAACAAGATGCTAAAATTAAGTTTTTGTAATGTGTGTTCCCAGGCATGTATGTCAACACACTGAAAAAACTCTGCTGTTCATACTCGTTGGAGTTCTTCAAAAATTTGATCATAAAGGAATGTCTTAAACAATGTAGGTCATTATTATGATTAACTAACTTCCTCACTAGGTAGTTCTATCTGCTCATGAAAAAGTCTGATGTTGTGTCTTCGATTTTTTTAGACTACATGTGGTCCAAGAGAATTTAAATACACAAACCCCTGTTTTCTTGAAAATATATACACCAGCTCCTTAAAACTTTGCATTCTATGTTTTTGATTGTTTTTGAACATTTATGAAGATTATTTATAACAATACTTCAAATTGAATTGAGTTTGTGCATACGTTTGGAAAAATATCAACGATAGATCATTGGGCATTCCAAAATTCATGAACTTGTTAATTAGGACTGCCTGGTCTTTGCTGCTGAGCTAGCTAGGCTGCTGCACCACACCAGTATTAGGATCATTCTAGACTGTGGGTCCAGGTCTGTGACGTTTGCCTTGCTCCGGTTTCACATAGAAACTCTCTGGGAAGCTCATCAAGAAAAGGTTGTAGGGCATCGGGGTAGATTGCAGAGTTGGATTCTGGAGGGGATTTGATTTCCCTGCTTGCCCCAAGAGGAAACACTGATTCACCAGCAGCTTGGTTTATTAGCAAAGCGTTTATATCACAATCCACTTGAATATGCTACCACCAAAGGAATGAAAATTGTAGATGTTAACATAAAGAATCAGATAGATTGTGATTTGATGACATTGAAACAGAGATCAATTACAGAATGAACACAGTTCAGACCTGTAGACCTGTGTATAATGAAGAAGTGACACAGGTCTGCAGACACAGAATGAACTGTATCTGTAGACCTGTGTATAATGAAAAAGTGACACTAGCAAAAAGAAAAAAAAGTTTTTTGCAAGCATTGAAAATAGTTACACGTTAATGACAAACCTTTAATGAACACATACACAGCACAGCACATTTTAAAATGATCCTCAAACTGCTCAACATCTGCATCTCCTGGTTATGGTTCAGCTGATCAGTGCAGCTTACTTTGCTCTGATCTTTAAACGAATGATCAGAATTTTCCCTAAGGCTTTGACACTGTCACCGCATCATCCTGTAGCCTGGCCGCCCTGTCAAAGAGCGACTGGTCTCTCAACACAGACTCAGAGAGTGACACGCAGACAGACTGCAGCTGGCCTTCAAGGTACTGCCTGCTCAGGCTGTCATCAGTGTGAAGCCATCACAATGCCCTGTAGTCCACCGGGTACATGTGTTAAAGCTGGCTCTTTATATTCAGAGAAATGCTGATTCATTCTACAATATTTTCTTGTAACCACTGGAAACTGTGCATTAATTTTGTTTGTCTTGCATTTATTCTTTTCGGACACAGCATTCAAAATTATGAAAGGTGCTTTAAAAGTCCTCAAAGCATTTTTATAGGCCTTAAAAAGTTGTTAAGTATTGAAATCTGCAGATATGTTGCCCCTGCGATGAGCTAGCGACTTGTCCAGGGAGTACCCTGCCCTCCCCCGGGGACAGCTGGGGTTGGCTCCAGCAAAAAACCCTGCGACCCCATAAAGGGAATAAAGCTGTTACAGACAATGGATGGACGGATGGAGATATCTTGCAATAATTCGAATAAGAAAACTTTTTTAAAAAATAGTCACCAGATATTAAGCCAGCACATTAAAAACACGTCCTCGGTGGACATGGAGTTAATGTATTCCAGTAGAATTTCTTTATAATAGTACAATATAATATCTCATTTAATAATAATTTCTTAATAACTGGTGTTGTGATCTCCCATTTAACAAGTGTTTCAACTGACAAACCTTCATCCCTAACATAGTCTTTAACTCTTTAACTTTATTCACCAAAAGACTTACTGAATACATGCACAACTTTTCATGTTCTTTTTTTCTGAAGAAGCTTTTTTGTGTTTATGATTATAATCCTATCAAACCATCTCTGTCAAAAAAGCAACCTAAGGGCCAACCTGAGTGTAAGCAGATTAGTTCCTTCTGTTGTTTCATTATAGGCACTAATTGTATTTTGAACACTTTTAAAACACTGTATTATCTATGCTTTACTGAACCAAAATCTCACAAACCATTTCTTTTAATATTTTGCCCTTGAAAGAACGAAAGCAGTTCCAGAAATCAGGGGTACTTGACCCACCTTGTGTCTCAGTCTTACACTATAAACATCCCACAACTCTTTAAGACGTAGCATTTTATTATCAGCACAATACCATCCCCTCCATCTACATTCTTGTAAAATTAGTGTGACTGTGTGTGGTCTGGGTTTCATGAGCAGCTGAGTGGTAGTAGTGAACCGGAGTTGATGGAGTGACAACATTAGTCAGCTTGATGCGCTGACCCAGTCATCACTAAGTCGCAGACTGACTCAGCACTTGTCAGCTGAGGCTGTACTTACATCCCAACTCCTGAGATTTTGGCTTGTTAACCCCTATGAAATTACATCTGAGTCTTGTACCCTGTGTCTTGGAAAGTGTCATAGGCTAAGCCATGCATTTCTCTTAAGATCTTGCATCTATGTTTTGATGTGGTTTCATGCTGAAAGGATTCTAGAGAGAGACAGATTAACAGAAGTTTTTAGCTTTATCAACTGGTGAAATTCACAGAGACATGGCCATCTTGGTCTCATAAGATTGTTACTTAAGCATGAATGATAACCTACAGTATGTCTTTAATACCACATTTGCAAAAATAAGTGGTACAGCTTTTCTAAAGAAAGAATAACCAACACACTCCGTTTGCGGTCCACTTGTTTCTGACTCAAAAATGACAATCTTATCACTTTATAGGTAGTATAAAAGTTTGATTGTGGCCTTATCAGCTGCTTATGCTAGCTAGTATTAGTGTGTAATCATGTACTGTAGCACAAGCACTGTGTAAGTCCTTCATGCCATGTCAGATAAAGTAGAGGCCCATCAATTATGTATGGCTTAGTGGTCTTGAATGAGATTAGAGCGACCTTTAGCTACCAGGGGTCAGAAGGTTGTAGATGAAAATAGTTTGGCTTACTTTTTTGGCACGCAGACATGAGAGCGAGAGGGAGACAGAGAGAGAGAGAGAGAGAGAGAGTTGTGTGAAATTAGACTCAAATTTAAACCCAGGACATGCTGCTACTTGACCTTGTTACAATTCTAGAGCAGGATTTGACAGCCCAAGGTGGACCCATGATAGTCTCATGTCATAAACCATTGTGCAGTACATCTCACAATGTGCATTTGGCGCACACATCATTTTGTGATATACCAGAATACAATACAAATCAGGTTATTTTGATTTTGAACTTAAGGTGTTACATCTGTCAGCTGTACTGGTCACCTAGGCAAGTAGGTGATCATTGTTTACAGTAGATACACCACTCAACCCTTCTTGTTGGATAGAAAAATTGTGGCTGGTTTATTTTATCATTTACCACCTCTTGTGGCCCATGGAATCATAAAAGCTTGGTGTATGCCCCTTTTTTATCACATCTTGATTGAGTTGAGTATGGAGCTTAGGGAGTGCCAGAGCTTTTAATTGAACTGGAATCACAGTGTCCCTTTGTCCATTCCTTCCCCAAGAATCAGAGTAAAGGAACGATTGTCGAGGGATGAAACTATCCAGAGGCCTCCTGACTGGAGTCCAGACAGACACCAGGCTAATAGGCACCGTACGCAGGGGAACACTGCTCAGTATACGCCACAGCGATCAGAACACAGCCATCAAAGGACTGTTTCCCAGCCTCAGCCCAGCCCGGGTCACCATCCTGCCCAAGGCCAAACAGCCCATCCTCCCTCTGCTCCTGAGTACCAGCATCCTGGTCCTGCTGTGGAATCCCAGCCCTATTTAGCCATCCCTGCCCCAGTTGCCACTGCCAAACTTCCTGGACCTCCTGAGGTACAACCACGCAGGAGAGTGAGTGCTGACCAAATCTATGCTTCCCACAGGGAAGCAAGATTAGAGGCCAGGCAGGCCCTAAAAGAAGAGGCCCAGACAGAGGGCCTGCTCAAGAGCAGGAAAGCTGTTTTGCCCTCAGAGATCCGCCGGAGAGAAAGGAGCGTGGATGATACTCATAGGGGCCGGCACGAAGACATGGACTGGCAGAACTACAGCCCAGAATGGAGGAGGAGGAGTCAAGGTGAGGAGGACTGGGATCGAGATAGACCAAGGGAGAGGGGAAGGGAGAGAAATGTTGAGAGGATCAGAGAAAGAGGGAGAGAGCATCTCTCTAGCCATGACGGCCAAGATGAGAGAGTATATAGATCTTTGCAGCCTCCCCATACTTCACATGTTCACATGCAGCCCAGGCAGCATCAGCCCTCTGAACCTGTGTACCATCAAGAGCCTCGAATTCTGCAGCAAGAGCCTCCAATGCAACAACAGCATGATCCCAAAAACAGTCAACATGATGCTCAAATTCAACAGCAAGATCCTCAAAGGCATCATCCAAATGACCACTCAAGACAGCCACAAGAGCCTCTCAGACCACAACAGTCTCAACGACAGCAGGAGTATGAACCCCAAAGGCAAGAGCCTCCAAGTCAGCAGCAAGCCTCCCAGAGAAAACAACTACAGCCCAAACTAGATGAAGACTCCAAGTCTCAGAGACAGCAGCAGCTACATGATCCATTTGCGCACCAGAGGTTTGACTCAGCCGTCTACCTCCACAAGGGCTCCTCTTTGCCTCAAGTAAAACAGAGAAGCATGGAGATAAGCGGTGGGCCCAAACCCAAGATACGAACCCGCTCCAAGTCAGATATAGGTCTCAGTGAGCATTCTGCCATGTACCGCATGGAGAGGGCAGCCAGCAGAGAGACACTGAGGGCCGCTCCTTCATCAGGGGTGGCTAATGGGGAGATGGGCACCCTGGACACCAGAGTGTCAGTGGCACAACTGCGACACTCCTATCTGGAAAATGCCAACCGGAAACCTGAGCTGTAGGTCCACTGGCATGGGCTCTATGTTGCATTGCTAAATAACTGTCTAACTCTGCGTTAGGTAGCTGTTGCAAATAAATAATCCAATCATCCAAGAAAATAATGCTGATAGAAAGTCATTCTGTGGCATGAAATGTGGTGAGTCATAGTGCTATGGTATCTACTATTATTGTGTTTATTGAAGAGCTTAATTTACTTGTGCAAGTTAGAATCAGTTCTTGCAAGTTACCCTTTGGTTTTTGTCTGCTGCTGCATGATAACCCTGAGTAATGGCTCTTCACTGTTGGGTTGCAGTTAGAGTGTGTGCCAATATCAGTGTGTTCTTCTAACTTGAGTGCAGTTTCTGGTAACCTGATAATCTACTAAAACAACATCAAAGGCAACCAACATAATAGTTTTCTTACTTCGATTTTTTGTCTTTGTTGTCCTCGTCAACCTTTCTAAATCTATACAACACAAGAAGCGAGACTGCTAAAGTAGATCTGTCAGCAGTGGAGGTAGATCCGGCTAGCAGCAGTGATCGGGACAGGGGTACCCGGAGGCCTCGACGCTACATCACTCCAGGAGACAGTCGCATGTCGGAGAGATTTAGGACTCAGCCCATCACCTCTGCAGAGCGGCTGGAGTCAGATAGGTACAGGAGAAGCTCTCTGTATTGATCTGCAGGAGCATTTCTTTACAAAGAACAGTACAGTAAAGTGGTTGTCAGAGCATGGGTCGACTTTGGCATTCAGATAATGATAATGTCCCGTGGATCTTTAAAATTAAAAAGTATTGCCTAAATGAAGATGCTTGATGTGTTTTCTGCAGGTCTCGTCTGAGCCCATCACAGTTACAGGAGCCTGAAGGTAAATTCAGCTTGTTCCATGTACGCTCAATTACTTGATCTATTTTAATAACATTGTTGTCATTTCCAGAAGTTTGAATATGGGTAATACCATGTAACACAAATCTTTTTTCATTAGATGAGGAAAAACTGGATGACAGAGCCAAGATGAGTGTGGCTGCCAAGAGGTCTCTCTTCAGGGTAAACTTTCCATTTTATGTACACTTTAATCATAAGGACATATGATTACTACTGTATAATTCTTAGAGCCCAACCAATGTGTCGGTTGGGTCATATTATTGGCCAATAAAGGCCTGTCACAGATATCTGTAATTATTTGAAATTGTTAAATTACCAGTGAAGTTCGCTGTTTCACTGCACTTGTTGGTACACTGTTAATTATCTTGCCTCTATTGCATATCTTTGTCACAAGTGTTTGAGTGATTATATTCATATATCGGCATGTTTTACTCTCTAATTAAATTTTTGTATTTCAAATCAAACTGCTGATAGGAGCTGGAAAGGACATCAGATGTTCCCAAACCTCGCTCTAGAAACGCTGCCATAGAAAGACGTCTAAGAAGAGTTCAGGATCGCTCACACACACAGCCTGTCACCAACAAGGAGGTGGTCAATGCGTCAAGGTAGAGCTGCGATTTTGCTTGTGTAGCTGTATTTCACATCAAAGAGTTTAATGAGAATATACTATAGGTATTCTTTGTTTCTCTCTCCTCCTCTTTACTTGATTCTATTTTCCTCTATCCTTTCCTTCTTTTTCCACTTTTCTACATCTTCCGACTACTCTGTCAACTTCCATGTCTTTCTTGTTAACTTGTGTCCTCTCCTCCTTAGGAACATCTTTGCCTCGCATTATCTGTATTTCACATTGTTTTTTTTACATCAATATTCCCTTTCTCCACTTCTAAGTGATCCTACTACATCATCACAAACTCTGGGCTTCCACACTAATGCAGCTAGCGACCCCAGCCCCACTGTAGTCAGCACCAGCTTCAGGTACAGCTCAGCCTGCTAACTCAAGTCTGCTAACTTACATGTGCTTTGCATCTGCTTGCGTGTTAATGCTCATTGTACTCACCCACTGAATGTCTTTATTGCATGAAAACCATCCAAGTTAAATGATTTTCAAGATGTCACTTGAATGTAAACCATATGGTAAATGGACCTCAATGGGTTTAGAAATAACCATGGAGATACTTTACTCTCCACCCCCCTCTCCTGGTTGCAGAGCTGATCTGCTCCTCCAGCTCATCTTACCGTGTTATTTCTGCCCTCTCATTGTGCTGCTTCTTAGCTGTTTGCACCATATAGGGGAAGGAAGTCAGCGTTTACACAATAACTCATTAAACACGTTCCTTGTCCAGTTTCAAAGCATTCCCTCTTGCTGTGGTCTGCACATGCAAGTCACAAATGTCAGTTACATATCTCATGGAAAGGTCAGAGGTTGAGCCAGTTAAAGCCCTCTGCATGTCTGAGTTCACGTGTCCTGCAGTCTGTTTACCAACCGTGGTTTAACTTAGCACTCTGCTGGGAGATCGCCACATCCCCTTCAATCATCCAAGTGCATTATATGATTATCTGGCATATGTGTGCTGATCTACTTATGTCTCTGTTGCTGTGTCTGTAATCTCATGCAGTTGTCACAGTTGTTTACCTGCTTGCTGGTATTAACATGCAAGTTCAGTTCTTTGAGATTAAGCAGAGGACAATAGCTTGTTATACATTAAGACTGCATGTTTAATATATTTCTTCGTGTAAAATTAGGTTTCTTAAATAAGTTAGTCTTAGGTAAGTTAAGCTTCTCAGTCATTTTATCATAGAATATCTAAAGGTATTACAGTTGATCAAAAGCAACAGATGTAATGTTTTCTTAGCAGTCTCTTGTTTATTCAGACAGTCTTCTGTAATGCAGCCTTGAAACCCCATATTTTAAATTTTATACTTACTTCAATCTCAAAATTCTGCCGCCCTGATTTAGAGATGATGGAGTTTTAATAGTTAAACAATATTTTTTAATGCACACGCATAAATACTTTCCATTCAACAAGATGTGCTTTTACTTTAAATGAAATGGCTCTTTGAAGACTTAAACCTATTTCTCATGCACTGACATACCTCTGTCTCTACCCAGCATCCAGGCCTCCTCCCAGCCAAGTATAGGAGTCCAGGATCAGGAGAGGGAGACCAAGGAGCACCAGAAACCAGCTCAAGCTCCCAGTTCTGGTGTGGAGGAAGGTGGCCAGGACCCTTTCTCCGACGAGCCTGACCTGTCCACCCTCAGCCTGAGTGAGAAGATGGCCCTTTTCAACCGCCTCTCTCATACTACAGGCAAGACCACCGAGGGAGGGCGAGGAGACAGCCGCCAACGTAGGGCCAACGCTCGGTTTCAGACTCAACCTATTACCCAGGGAGAGGTGGCGCAGGTACAAAAAGTTTTGCTTCTCTTGTTAAAACAGTTGCTTTTTTCATTTTAAAAAAAAGACTTTCAGGATAATTTGAAATGATTTGAATAATTTGTATGCAAGATCTTCATATAGTAAACAGGCCTGAAGCAACAGACGACTCATTTCCAGGTCACTTACACTCCAGTGAATGTTTTGCAGTCCACCAGTTTCCATTGGTGCGTGATGGATAAATGACATGGTTCTCTTTGCAGCTGGATCATTCTAAGATACAATAAAGGTCATGGAGTTTATACTGCATCTGCTTTTTTACACAGTGGCCTCTAGATGTCACAAATCACCAACAATTCACATGTGGAAGCTCTTAATTACTATGCACAGGGAAACCATTTTGTCAGTTGGTCCATAACCAGAGTGCATGAGGGAGTATATTTGTGACCTTTGTTCTCATTTTGTTGCTAAAATGATGTTCTTGATTGAAAAAAATCATCTGACGTGTCACCAAAATACTCTCATCTGTGAGTCATAGTCAATCACTGGTGTCCACACAGGAAGCGGAGCCCTCTGCGGTGTGTAACGGTGACTTAGAAGCCAATCAGAGAGAACACGTAAGACCTCTGCTGCCTGTACGGAGCTTCTCATTAGTCACATTGAATGATCCCGTTATTGATTGATATGATCGGTCCAGCTAGTGACCTGTGTTGTATTGATATGGCAGTTTCTGAGCTTAATGTTGTTCATAAATGCAGCCCAGTGTGTACTTTAAAGTTTGAAATGAGTTTGCCTAAGTGGTAGATGTTTAAGGTGCTTTGTTTGTTTTTAATGGCTCCTCACTTTTGGATGTAAGCAGCTTCAGTGACATGCTTGCTCCTTGCATAACAAGCATGGGATTACTTGAATGCAAGTGCTGCATGTTAGTTTATTCAGGCTTCCACCCAACCTGAATAAACTAGCAAAAAGGAAATGCTTGTCAAGGGAATAAGTGGATAATGGTTGGATCTTGCCTTGATATTGAATGTGTGCAGAAATGTATGAGTGTCAATATAGACCTTCAAATATACCCAAACACTGACAGTAGACTGAAGTTTGAGCATCTCTGCTAGTATTGTTGGAAGAAGAGATGGCTCAGTATACTGTGCCCTGATATTGATGCTAATAGTGATGCAGTTTTAATATTGTGTTTTTCTGACCTTTCAGGCTATAGTATAGGTGTGTAAGGTTATTTCCTGAACTTATTTGATTTTTCCAGCTGAACTGAATTAACTACCAATGCCTCAATGTGCTTGGCCATCATAAAGTTTCTGATTTATTTATTGTTTCTGTAATATCACAGCACTATTTCATCATTAATTGTGTGTGACTAAATATTGTCTGAATGTAAACAAGGCGTCCAGCATCAAATCTGTGCAAATATCTGTTTGATTTCGCAAGATTTCGTTCAGAGACCTTTTTCAAGGCATGGACACTCATCAAGTGAGTGCAGTAGTATATATGGTTCAAATAACACTTGATTAGCCTTTATTTACTTGTGTCAATCTGATGAACTAGTGGGGCTAACTATCAAGGGAATTTAAGTCCTGGACAAAGTGGACCTCAGGTTAAAAACACCCTGATGCAATTTCACATGGTCCATAAAGTAACAATGGCAGCATTTATGGGAAATGAGACTGGTTGAAATGTACTGGAATTTCATCTTAAGGACACCACAGACATTACCATGCATGATTAAATCAAATTTGTTACAAAACAAATTTGAACACAAATAGAATAGAAAAGTTACTGCACCACATCCAGGCTAGATGAATGCTATGTTTGTTGAAATAGTTTATGAATGATATTCCTTAAATGACTGTGAATGTCAGATGGAATATGCTAAAAGGGAGGTTAAATGTTTTTGTCTGGCAGGTTAATGATTGAGTTGTGTTACTGTCTGTGCTTCTTGCTGCCATTTTGTAAATGGCAGAGAGTTGCTGCAGCTTCATGAGCAAACCCAAAATGTTTTACCTAATTTGCTTTGATTGCTGCCGTCCTTCCCCCCATCCATCCATTCGTTCACAACCTTTTTGTCGCCCCACTTTATTCTTCCACCCATCAATAATACCTTTTGTAATACCCACGCATACATCTATTAATCCTAACTTCTCTGTTTCTGACACATGTAATCCATCCCTTCTAAGTATCAATCCCTCTAGTTATTCCCTTGTCGTCATTCCGAGTTTCTGACATGATTCCTGCTGTTCCCGCAGCTGAAAAATGGAGGTGAGATCAAACTGGAGCCCCTGTCAGCCTCCCTCGTCCGCTCTGTTGCAGCCGTCACCTCCCAAGCCTCCGTCACTGCTGTAACCATCACGCCAGGAAGCAGCGGCGACAATGACGCTGTCCGTTCAGGAAAGTCCACTGCCATCCCTTACATCCCTGCCCAACAACAGACTTCCAGCAGCACAAACAGCCACCAGGAGAGGGCGTTGAGGTATTTCTCTATGACCCAGAGCGGGGACCCTGTCCACCCTGAGCCTGAGCTCAACTCCTCCCCTCTCCTCCCAGAGAGCCAAGAGAGAGTGGGGGCTCCTCTTCCTCCCACCACCTCTGCTGGTCACAGGCAGCAGGGGGAGGTGGCGGAGGAGGGCAGGAGAGAGCGTCATAAAGAGGAGGTTAGGGGGAGACAGCAGGGAGGAGCCAGAGAAGACAGCCAAGACGGCAGCATCAAGGGAAAGTCTCACTCCCCCGACAGGGACCGGGACAGCAGGCAGCGGCAGCAGCATCTCCAGTCCCAGCACTCTGCCGAGCCTCTGCCCAGCTGGAGAGCCGCAGACGGAGACTCCCAGGAGAGTAGGCAGAGAGCAGAGGGAGGAGGAAGAGGAAGAGGAGGCTACCTGAGAGAGGCAGCTCACAGCTCCTCCACACAGGAACAGGAGAGGAGCATCGGTCGGAGCCAGACTGGCAACTCAGGTAGGAGGCTTCTCTAATGTATTCCACAGAAAAGAGATGGAGAGGAGTGGGGGAAAGAATAATAGAGAGGTGGAAATAACTGAGAGCTAAAGGAGGGATGGGGGGAGAAATTAAAACGAAATGGACATAAAGAAAAGGGAGTGACACTAAAAGAGGAAGCAACGTCTAGGGAGGGAGCTGTTCTCGTTATCCTCATTGTCTTATGCAGCATGCTCCCACGCACGATTGCTTTCTGCCGGCTGCGCACACACTTGTCACAGCTGGGGGTGTTTGATTTGGCTGATACAGAGAGAGAGAGAGAGAGAGAGAGAGAGAGAGAGTGAGTGAAGGAGAGACAGACGTCTGAAGCTGCATCTAATTAGCATATTTTTCCATGCATTTGCCTCGTGGCTCCCTTTGTCTAGAAAGAGGAAGCCCTTTCCTGACATGCTGTTTGTCAGTTAACAGACATCAAGGATATTTGAATCGAACTGTGTGTGCACACTGTCATGGCCTACAAAGGGGCTGTGGTCCCCTTGCACCATATTACGCCTGTGGGTTGGCCGTGCACTACTACAGTCTAATAGGCCTGACCTGTTTCTTTATGTGCTAACGCAGAATGTGTCTCGGGGTGGTCTTTTCCCATGCATGCACACAAAAAGATGAATGCACTCAGTGAGAGAGTGCAGAACAATTGGCTGGCACTTACATGAAGCAGGTAGAGGACGGCAGGGACACAATGAAAGCCTTGTCTGCAGGCTCTAGTCTTAGTTCTGCATGGGTAAATCTAAACTAAAATGTAGTGCTATAGTATCATGCGGCTCCAGGCACTTGCGTTTACTAATTCCCTGGGGACCCTAAGTCCAATCCTTCCACTGACCTTAACTAAAGTCAAGCCTTTAAACCTAAGATGTTGATCCAAACTGTGATCAATACAGATTGGACACAGACATCATTTTTATTATACTAATTGCTTTTCCTTCCTGCATGTGTGCATTCTAAGTTATTATGTATTCACACATTAAAATAAGTGGGATGCTGGGGTGTTGGAAAGTATCGCCTCTGTTTTAAGAAAAGAAGATCCCACATGCTGCCAATGCTCAGTCTCACCAAAAGTGTCAGTACTATTAATATTTCATCCCCTCATCCTTCGACCCTCACCAAGTGTGTTTACAGTGTTTACAAGCTTTACTGAATAAAACATTGATTTTAACATGTTATGGCTGATTCTAAACACTAATTTGACTTACAATGTACATACTGTATACTTTTCTTTCAGACCTGCCGGATCATCCTGCACCACTGAGGCCACTGATAGCTAAAGTGTCATCCAGGACAGTGTCTCACGTTTCAAGCAGCCAACAGCAGCGGCAATCCAACATCCAGCCACCTCAGACTCTTCCTAAACCTTTCACGCAGCAGCCTCCTCCAACCCTACCCAAACCTTCATCAGACATCCAGCACCAGCCGCACTCCCAGCCTCCACCGACATACCCCAAACCTTTCACTCAGTCCCCACAAAACCATCCAAAACCTCAGAGATTCGTCCAGCCTCTCCCAAAGCCTTACCCACAAACAGCACCCCAGGCTCAGCCCAAACCCCAGGTGCCTCCACAGACACCTCCCAAACCCCAGTCTTTCCCCCAGGCGCTGATCAAGTCCCAGTCCCTGCCCTTGGACCACAGCGAGGACTTCAGCAAGCACAGCGTCCATTCTGGAGACCTGCTGTCCCCCACAGATTCTGGAGAACAACTGTCTGACGGCATGTCCTCTAAACAGATGTCCATCAAGGAGAGGTGAGTGACAGCTGAACTTTTGAACTAACTAACTGCCAAAAACCTTGATCAATTTATTTTAAAGGTCACAGAAATAATTTGCTAAAGCTATAGAAAACTAAACTGGTGCTCTTCACTCTTAATCCCTCACAAAGTGCCCTACCACAAACTGTGCATTTTATTTACTGTTATTTTGTCTTAGTTAGACCAAATTTGAATATTGTAAAGCTGTTCTGGACTGTGTTAGTGTTTTTCTCTGTTATCGTCTGGATGGTGGACCAGTTATGGCCTGGGAACATTTGCAACCAGGCCACAAGGAAACTGGATGGTTTAGCAAAAAGAAAAAGCTGAATAACAGTGACATAACTTTAAAGGCTTGAAAAGGCTATTTTTACAGGAACGCTCTAAATGTGACACAATTTGTCTCCGCTGCATTTTTCGTCATCACTTCTGTCACAACAGTGTACTGATTTTCAAACAGTACACAGCACGTCTGTATCCCAGGTAACCAGTTCCTCATCAAACCTTTTCAGCTTTCAGGAGGACATGAAATATGTTGAAAGACATTAGTTTAGTGTTGTTTAGAGGTCTGTCTGTTATTTAAAACATTTAGTAAGGAACCACAATTAAATACAGACTCCTTTTCTTTGTTTCGCTTTTGTTTTGTCATTTTGTCACTCCCATTGAGGCTCTATATAGAGAATATACAAAGAAAGAAGATCAAAATAAAAAGGGCATTTGGGAACAAGAATATGTAATTGTCAAAAAATAAAAGGGGTAGGGGTAGGGCCAATATATATATAGCATATCTCTCTCTCTCTCTCTCTCTCTCTCTCTCTCTCTCTCTCTCTCTCTTGCTTTGATTACTGCCTTGCACACTCTTGGCAACATCTGTCGATGAGCTTCATGAGGTAGTCACCTGAAATGGTTTTCCAACAGTCTTTATGGAGTTCCCAGAGATGTTGAGCACTTGTTGGCCCTTTATGCAGTCCATCTCATCCCAAACCATCTGACTGGGTTTAGGTCAGGTGATTGTGGAGGCCAGGTCATCTGGCGCAGCACACTAGCCGTGCGTTTGGGGTCATCGTCCTGTTGAAAAATAAATGATGGTCCAGCTAAACGCAAACTTGATGGTATGGCAAGTCGCTGCACGATGCTGTGGTAGACATGCTGGTTCAGTGTGTCTTCAATTTTGAATAAATCCCCAACAGTGTCACCAGTTAAGCAGCCCCACACCATCACACCTCCTCCTCCATGCTTCACAGTGGGAACCATGCATGTAGAAACCATCCGCCCACCTTTTCTACGTCGCACAAAGACACGGAGGGTGGAACCAAAGATCTCAAATTTGGACTTTTACTTTCCTGTACATTTTTATCTGTAATGGAGTCTTTAAAACCAGAACACAACATTTATGACTATAGCCATTGTTAAAGGTCTTAGAGACAATGTAGGAGAGACAAGCAAGTCACTTATGTTCATCAACAAGTATCCACTATGAACATGTATTCACTGTTGCAGTGAATACACCCTTAAGAATTAACACCCTTAAGAAAAGCAACGGCAGATCAACAATAAAATGAATGCGAATAAAGGGCTTCTAAAAACCTGAGGCCTTGCAAAGCTGCACGGACAGGTCAACCTTGATAACGTCCACAAAGGTCAAAACTGAGATCAGCAATGATCGGGGGCCGACAGAAATTTTTTCGTGCTATTTGAGAAGCCAGTGTTTAATAAATTTGCAGTGTTTGACAGAACAAGGCTAAAGTCACTGTCTGCCCTTTTCCTTGCAGTACAAACCCTGTCACATTTTTGGAGGTGAAAGAACATTTTTTAGCAACATTGTGTTTCTCCTGTCTGGACTGAAGAGATCCTCTGAGATTTAGCAGTTCCTCCTCATGCCCTAATTTCTGCCCTGTCCACATTCAAGCTGCAGAGATGATGACATACTTTGTTTTACCTCTCAGTGATTCGTTATCAGCACTGTATAGATCTTTTTAAACGGTCATGTTCGCTGGCTATGGAGCAGAATTATCTGACCTGGTTTTTCACCCTTGAAGGATTTTTTTCTTTATGACCTCTATGGAAATAATACATCTCTCATCTCTCTCTCATCTCATTATCAATCGCTTATTCATGAGGGTCGTGGAGATGTAACCGCCTTATCCCCTTTTTCAAGGGCTCACGGGGGTTTCTGGAGCCAATCTCAGTTATCTCTCTGGGTAAAGGGCAGGGTACACCCTGGACGAGTCGCTCTTTTTTTTGAACTCCCATGGTAATCCTGAAGCCATTTTCTTTTGTTAGCACACATGTTAGCAGTAATAGTGCAAAACCCATAACAATTAAACACTGTTTGCACTGTTAGCTAGTTTGACAAAGGGTCAATTCCACTGTTACTGAGTACGTAACTACCAATTATGACACTGTTCTAATTGGTATTTTACTACTTAAAGAATTAATAAGCTTAAAAGATTTGAAAATAAATTTAGTTGCTGCAAAGCTTCATCCCTGACCAGTGTCTTTGTGGTGACTGAAATTGGCTTTAAATTGAGTAGCAAGAGTCTGATATCACTATGATACAGTAGCTGGTCTCGATGAAGACTTACACCTGTAATATGAAACAAAATTGTGTTGATTGCAGAAGTTTAGCTTTAGATTTATTCTAGAAAATCATATACAACTAGAGAAATGTTAGGGGTGACACAATAAAGTCAGGATGTATCATTATTGTGAATCCACCACACATAACATATTTTGTGTCAGGTTAATTCAGCTCTCTGTTGAAGTCATATGATGTTCAAACTGAGTTAGATATTCAAATCCAAGACTTCATGTTTGTTATGGTTGCATCATTCCAACAAATTTTGGCAACTCAGCCCAACATTTAGTATTAAGTATGATGTGTACAGTGTGTTTGAGCAATGATTGGCTGCTCACCATGATTTTGTAATGACTGACCTACGGATGAGTCTGTGGAGTTGAGGTACACACAGTTTCTAATGAAGATCATTTTGTTTGTTTTATGTCAGAGTGGCACTGCTGAAGAAGAGTGGCGAGGAGGACTGGAGGAACCGGATCAACAAGAAACAGGAAGTGGTTAAGGTGGCGTCCACCGAGGAGCAGGGTCAGCTGTGGGAGACAGAGCAGAAGAAGGTCAGTCTGAACTACACATCATAAATATCTCAAATCATGTTCACACCAACCCTGTCATACACACATATAGATATAGTATATTTGGTTCAGACACATTAGCAACATTTTGTCACACATCTGTGATATCTTCAGAAATGTATTATACATCACTGTACAAGTATAATATCTAAATCTAAACAACTGGCCTACAACTTGTATCTTTTCATTTATTTCTCTTTTTCTTTACACACCATCCATTAAACCAAACAGTACATTCAGGAAAATATATAAAATAAAACATCCTCCAAATTGAATCAAAAGGAAATCTTCATGAAGATTTTGAATTGTTGCATGTAAATTTACTGTTAATCAAGCAATGTGGTTAAATCTGAGTTTTATAAATCTTTAAGAGCTGCTATCTATGTGTTTGTTTGATGGATGGACATAATGGAAAGATGCTTTAAAGTAAAGAAAACCCTTAAATCTCTGCTACACAGCTGGTCAAAATCAGAAATTAGCACAGATCGAAGTTAGGTTTCTTTCTTTTCACCCTGTACCATTGACAGTGGATTTAAAAGATACATAGTCGAATAAAAAATGTTATACTAAAGGATATAATGGTTTAACAGCTTTACCAAAGTAATCAGAGTAAACACAAGTGCCACATTTCACACCCCATCCGTCATGGTTACCATGCCAGCTCCTCTCCTCGCTATCTTAGATAAGTGCTCCTTTCATTTCCTCCTTTACTCCATCTGTTGTTTGAGCCCAGTGTTCCAGATCAGTGTAGCATCCAGCCCCCTTAGGCTGTAAACCAGGAAGCATATGGGACAGTCTGCTTGAAGAATTATCAGTCTGGGGTTTGGGGAATAGACTTTCCTTTTTATGAGATCAGATTTGGCTAAGCTTCAGGCTAAGTTTAAATAATTACTTTGAAAGCTTCATTGAAGGAAAGAATGTATTTACATGCATCTTTTATTGGTTTGAACAGCAGCTAGAACTTAATTTATAAGTTCAAATAAGCTCTAATTTCAGGATTTAAACTTTTCACTGCAGCTCATCTACTTCACATTAGTATTCTGTTGGGCGAAGCTGCCTGCTTAAACCCTGGATGGTAATCCTCCAGGCAGTCTCACCCCAAAAACCCATTAGAGCAACAATGGTCTTCCCCCCTCCCTCCCTCTGACCAAGTACTTCCCCTGTTTTTAACCCCTCAGGAGGAAGGGGTGGTTGTTCAAGACTACTCTGCTGTGTCTGTGTCAGTGTCTGAACAGCTGTGGGTAAGACCCGCACAACAACTCCAAAACCAATCAGCTTCGTGTGGGACCTGTGTTGTCCAATCACAGCTTTGTGTGCACTTGACGCTTTCCTCAGATTTTTGCTGAGTCGTAAAGGGGCATTAAGTAATCAATTCACTTCAAAGTGAACTGAGAAATTCTCACATCAATTTTGTTTTGCATTTTGAATTAATTAAAACAGTTGTTCATGACAGTAAATTAAGCATTAATGGCCAGAAAACCTTCTGGCCAAAGTGTCTTTATTTTGTGATAGCTAGACATTTGTAGTTGGAAACAACATAACAGCTTTATTATAGAATACATACATGGGAACATAGAAATGTTTTCAGGTGTATAAATGCCATTTTTAGTTGCATTTGAGAAAAGCATATCTTTGAAGAGCGATAAGGGATAAAAAAAAAAAATGCATTGCAGGTGCACAGTTGTCTGCCTTCTCTTTAAAATAATGGAACTGGATGACTGCTCAGAGCGCCTAAAGATACATTTGAAAACTCAGC
Source organism: Acanthopagrus latus (assembly GCF_904848185.1). Classification (NCBI taxonomy): domain Eukaryota; kingdom Metazoa; phylum Chordata; class Actinopteri; order Spariformes; family Sparidae; genus Acanthopagrus; species Acanthopagrus latus. Next base: position 10,610,833 of record NC_051059.1, on the reverse strand, counting down.
AACTCTGGCCTAGTTACTCAAGATAGACGATGGTCCATGTTGTGAGCAGTTTCATGTACCAACTATCTGCAAAACAACCTAATCACTGTGCAGACTGAAGCATGCATCTACTCATGGGGCCCAGGCTGAGCGCCATGAAGTACACATTGATGGCCTCCATCTTGGCTGAGCTGTTATGTTCTGACTTCTGACTTAGCTCAGTAAACTAGCTACCATGATGCAGATGCATAGCTCCTGCATGAAACTGCTCAACACCAGGTAGGACAAAACAATTATTATTTGATTTTGGGGTGAACTGTCCCTTTTGATTATAGATCAGTAGTTCAGTGGGGTCAGATAAATCTGAGGGAAGAATATTCTGTTAATTTTTAGGATATTTATTGTTGCTTTTTTTTTTTTTTTACCAGCACCACAGTTAATCTTTTTAGTTCTTTAGGCCTCATAAGAATATGTGGCTGTGAATTGTTAAGAGTCATTATATGTGTAGATTATATATTAAATCTACCAACTACAGTTTGATTTAATGCACCTGTAAGCTTTAGGCTGTGATTGCACTGCACTGGTAATGTAATATGTGACCTTCTGTGACTGTGACAAACTGTGCCTGTCTCAACTTACAGTGTGCTGCTTTTCTTACTGTAGAAATGTACTTTGTTCAAGGGCCTTTGATGATTTTAATTGCATTTTTATGTGTGGATGCATGGCACTTCACTAGCAATTTCACTTCTTTTGATAAATTGATGTTTGCAATGTGCATTTAATTTTATGATAAATGTTTGTTTAATGTTGAGCATAACATTGAGCTTTACGATCAGGTCTGGAAGTTGAAGATGAGCGAGTAGTTTAACAACTGTCCTGTTGCATTCCCGGTTTCTGGTCTTCTGTCCTTTGCATCCCTCCTTTATCCTCCTTCCTTATCTTTCACGCTCATCATTTTTTCTTCCATTTCCTCCTTTTCTTTCTTTCATTTTTCCATCCACCTCTTCATCCTCAGGAACCTGTTTTCTCTTCCACCTATTCTCCTCCTATCTCCCTTGGTCAAAAGTGTCAGTATATTGACCATCATAGTCAGGTAAGGACATGCACCTGATACGCTTGAACACGCTGCATGGACTGGGCTCTTATCGTGTCTGCTTGGTTTACAGCTGCTGGTGTGAAAGTCAGTTTAGGCACTGTTGATTTGTATTTGGTTCTGACTGCATGAATACAGCTCAGTGCCAAGCAAACACTCCTACTGTGGAATAAAGACGTTTATAAAGGTTAGAAAGGACATGCACCCAGCATGCTCAGGTGACTCAGATCTTTTTATATCTACTTGGTTTGACACTGTTGCTACATGAAGGAAAGCGTGGAGTCACGTGAAGGTAAAGTGAAGCTGTTAGAGGTGATTTAGTTCTCTTACTCTTGGATAGTAGATGCAATGGTCGTTGAAAGATGTTTGGTTTTGCTCCATGATCTTGTTTTTCCGTGCTGCTCATAAACCTGTTTTGAAAACATGGCTGAAAGTACCCTGAAATCACAGCTGACAGTCAGCCTCATTGTGCAGAGTTTATTTTATAGTTTTGCATGCATCACTTGCCACTTTAACATAGTAATCTTTCATAATTTGATAATTTGTTCGTTCTTCTCTGGTCTGTGCAGAAGGCGGGAGAGGAGATCGAGGCCAAGATGACCATTGAGGAGAGGAAACAGATGATTTCAGTCCGTGAGGATTCCTGGAAGACAAAGGGCAAAGGAGCGGCCAATGATTCTACCCAATACACTGTGGCTGCACGTATGGTCAAGAAAGGTCAGTGCACAAATGTGCTGATATCCACCCATCTTCAACGAAGTGTACACTATTTGAAAATGCCACGGGGCATGACTTTTATGCAAAAATACGCCCAATACGTTAGACTAAAAGGTCCTACAACAGACAGTCATTGTTCCACATGCACTTTCCCTAACACAAACTCAGATTTGTTTCCCAGTATTACTTTTTTGTCAGCGTATTTTAAATTTAAGTTCTTAGTATGATTATTTGTGGAAAACCTTTCATGCTCAAGTGGAAGTGAAAATCAAAACAGCTTTGCAGGAGTTCACTTCACATTAAATCATTTTCCAGACTTTGTCAAAATTGTGATTTTTTTCTTGACCATCTGGAGGTGCTAATGTGTGAAGTCACCAAGTGCAAACTCCAAAGAGACACTTACTTTGAGAGCTGAATGTTATCATGTAAATGTTTTTTCCTTGAATAAAATGATAATATATCACTTTTTTCTTTTAAGTGGTTTATAAAGATAATCATTTGAAAATGTACTAGTAAAAGTAGACAGTTATCTCTACTGTAAATTTCTCTCTCTGTGTCCACAGGCCTGGCAGCCTCCTCCTCAGTTATCAGTCCCATACTGTCACCAGTCTCCACCAAACTCAAGAGCAGCTCGCCTGCTGTCAACAAACCACAAGACGGTGAGACAGATTTCCTGTGACTTCACTGTCACAGCTAAAGAAACCACAGTCAAAGGATTTTTATAAACCTCTGTATATTGTTTCAGATTTTAAACAAATAGATTGAAATTATTGTTCACATTTGATGCTGCTTTAGCCAAATGACTCACTGTTGAGCTTTTTATTCAGTTCAAAGTTCAACATACAATTGATAATTATTGAAACAAGCTCAGAAATAACATAATAAAATATTGAGTAACTTAAAACCCTATTAATTGGTAAATCATAGTGAAACAGGCCAATACTGTGCATCATCATGACGTTTTTTTTGTTGGTTAAAGATAATTTGATCTATGTCAACATGAGTCAATCAGAATCATTGAATGATTTCATTTACAGAAATTGAGGCCAGACCAGACATGGAATCTGATAAGAAACTAGACAAGTTGGAGAGCTTCTTGGGACGTCTGAATAGCAAAGGTATGCTCTACTTTAAGCTCCTTCAATCCTATTTTTATAAACAACCTCTTGAGTCAGCTTCACAGTATCAGTATTCACCTCTGAAGAATTTTTTTAATTATAATTCGTATTCATTTGGTGGGTGGTTGCTTAGCGTGCAGCGGTCCTTCATCATCTTCATCATCATTCTGTTTCTCTCCTGATAATTCTTCCCTGGATGTGAGTCGATTTCATTATTGGATTAGGACCTAATCTTGTTTCTCTTCTTCCTTCTCACTGTTGATCAGTGGCAGGTCTCCAGGAAACCACCATAACAGTTACTGAGAAGGCAGTGAAGGAAGTGATGAAGCTGGATGATGAAATCTTCTCCAAGTTCTACAGACGCGTTGCTGAATTTCCACGCATGCCCACCAGGATCGAGATTAACGAGGATTTTGACACCATATTCGGTTCTCAGGCTCCAAAGTAAGAAAACATTGAAGCTTCTAATAATTCCTGACTCATACATCTCATTCATCACCTGCATGTGTGCTCATATGCTTCTCTTTGTTTTCAGGTTGACCTCAGCCATGGTGCAGCATAAGCGCTCGGTGCGTCCATCCAGGAACGTCCAGTCATCCAGAAACCCTCTGAAGATGCTGGCAGCCAGAGAAGACATCAGACACGAGTACACTGAGGAGAGACTGAATGTGGCACAGCTGGAGAGCAAGAGGATGAAGGCTGAGAAGAGTGAGTGTAGGGATGACCCTGTGTGTTTATGCACAGTATGTGTTTGTGTTTGTCATGTTGTTTGTAGTCGAAAATTGGAAACATTGTGTACAGCCTACAAAACTACATCAATCTCAGCCTCTTATTGGATAAACAGCTCTAATTGGAATGCAGCCTCATGTGACCCACTTCTGTAGCACTGTTTACAGCTGGGATTTACTTTCTTTGAAATTTAATGAAGCATTTATGTTATTTTTTTTTACCCCCTCGTGCGGGGCTCCATGCTTTTATAAAAATATGTACTCTTTTTCTTTCCAGTAAATAAAACCTCTGAGTACTCCGACGCTGCTCTGGCAGGTCTGGCCAGTAAAGAGAACTTCAGCAGCGTGAGTCTGCGCAGCGTCAACATCTCTGAGCAGATGTCCAACAACAGTGCCGTGCCCTACAAGAACCTCATGTTGATGCAGATCAAAGGTAAAAACACTGCTTGACTCTGCTGAGCAGTACAGTATTATATGATTAGTTATACCTGCATGACCCCTTCCGCCATCTTGTGAATATTCTTTCCTGACTCTTTTTAGACTGATGATGGATCTCAACCTTTAATTGAAAGCTAGTTTTAAACAGAACTGTCCACCGACAATCTATCCAATACAATACTTTGGGAAATAAAGACATTTCATGGCCCATATGCTTTAAAGGAAGGATACTCAGCAGAAAACTCTTTCCTCTCCAGGTCGTCGTCATGTTCAGACCAGATTAGTGGAGCCAAGAGCATCATCTCTGAACAGTGGCGACAGTTTCCTGTTGGTCACTCCAGAGCACTGCATCGTCTGGATTGGAGAGTTCTCAAACGTTATTGAAAAGGCTAAGGTCAGCCCTTTACCTGTATCACTACCAACTGTTTCTTATACCCAAGAGCTTTGGTTTGTCCAGCATCAAAGCTACTGTTGTAATATTGGCATTCGGACATAGATGATTCATTGATGATTCTGCCTCTCATTTCCTTTCCCAACACACACACACTCTAACGTACACACATTAACACACACTGACACAAATATCCATCTGTGCTCCTCATCCAACACATGCTTCCAGGCTAGACTACAGCTCTTCCATTTCCCCAAAGGATGTCCGTCTAGACACTTTCTGATAAACATTTGTTTTTCTCTGACTCCTTGTTCAGTGCTGTTTACTCATTGTTTTATGTTTTCGTGCACAAAAACCCTCCAGCAGTATTCAGCTAGGACTCAGCCAGTTCTCACCACACCACCATCCCTGGATTAATTAGAAAAGTCCAATTTCCTTGTTGTTCACATCAAAGTCAACATTGAGACTTCATTGTCTCTGTCACTATTTTTTTAAAAAGACATGTTACATATATAGGTTTCTTTCCTGTAGGCAATAGATTTAGCCACCTTCATCCAGACGAAGAAGGACATGGGCTGCAGGGCGAGCCAGGTGCTGACCATCGAGGAAGGGGTGAACCCACAGGGTCCAGATACCCAGCAGTTCTGGACAATCCTAGGAGGACAGACTGCTTATCAACGTAAGACATGAACCTGTAATAGTCAAACTTTTTGCCGGCAGTTTGATCCCAATTATAATGGATATTATAAAACATCTTTATTGGGACATGTTGTTCGGATAATTAAAAGTGCAAGTTGAATGGTTTAAAAGTGCCAAGATCAGAATCTGATCACATCTGCTTGACAACATCAGATTTTAAGTACAACGTGCTTGCATTTGTACACAATGTGACATTCATGTGAAATATATGTTTGAATTTAGGGAACGAGCACATGAAAAGTCTGAAACACATATAATTGTTGATTAAATGCCTACTTTGAGACAGGAAAGTGCCAAAAGATGTGTTATTCAACAGAACTGTGTGAACTTGAAAGCAATACAAGTGACAATTAATGATGTACTTTAAGAAATAACTGTGGAGCTGATCTGCTGTTAACACGGCATATAGATGATCAACAACTCACAAAACCCCTGTTTTCAGGGAGTCTGGGGCTAATTAGCTGCCACTTGCAATTACACATGTTTTGATCTATAGGACAGAGATCTGTTCTCAACAAGGATAACAAGAACGTGTTAAAAATACCAGGCATAAACCTAAAGGCAAGATTGTATTGTTTATTACCTGAAATACAGGGTACAGATCCCATTTTAATTACAGGTGTCAATGATGTTCGACTTGTCTTACAGTGTGTGTAGAGATATCCTGGTAACACTGAACCTTTTTTTACGGGTGCTTTAGGAGGCATGCAGACAGCCACACTGACATTATATGTCTGTCCAATTGCACTGCAGCGGCAGGTCCACCAGAGGAGGATGAGCAGTTTGAGAATGCCATTGTGGAAACCAACTGTATCTTCAGACTGCTGGATGACAAACTAGTCCCTGATGATGACGAGTGGGGGAAGGTCCCACGCAGCTCTCTGCTTGAAGCCAAGGAGGTCAGTGGGGCTTTTTGTGGGTCCACAAAGTCTCTCAACACCCTTTGTTTTCTCGTTTCAGTATATGGCTGTAAAGGCTGTGCTGTCAGTGTTTCTAACCTGGATTAGATAAATAGAATTTTTGACTATAAGCAACCATGGTGCCTTTGAACTAGCACTTACCAGAATGTAATGTTGCACCTACAATATGCAACTTCCTATCATGTTATAATGTAATTAGAGTATCTGAGAGTAGACTTTATGGCAACAAGCTCTGAATGTAAATTTTTGTAATATTTCAATTTTTCAAGAGGAGATTTTTGCTTCACGGTGCTTTTAATTTGTTGCTTAGCAACAGCAGGTGCCACTGCGAGTACCTCCTGCATCCATCTGTGCACTGCTGCTGTTGCTGAAAAATTAAATGGGTTCAAGAAACTGTAGCTAGGGGGACACTGTAGTTACATTGTAATGTTGAAGTGTTAGTGTACAGTTAGTCTTTTTTCTTCTTCTGTGGTCTTATTAGTTTAGGTCTGTGCAAAAAAATGTGTGTTTTTATGTTATATTCTATCTTTTTATTTAAATTAGAATATTCTTGTACAGGCATCTGTTGAGAATGAATCAGCTGTGTCGTGTTAGTCACGACAAACAAACAAAATTGACTCACCTATGCTTCCTATGTTTTTTGTGTCTTTGTGCTGTGCGTGCTGCAGGTGTTGGTGTTTGACTTTGGCAGTGAGGTGTACGTGTGGCATGGTAAAGAGGTGACTCTGGCCCAGAGGAAAGTGGCTTTCCAGCTCGCCAAACACCTTTGGAATGGGATGTTTGACTACACCTGTTGTGACGTCAACCCGCTGGACCCTGGAGGCTGCAACACACTCATACCCAGGTAGGAAACACAGACACTTGTTTTATCACTTGCTGTGACATTTCATTAACATTTATCCTGTGATGGGAGGTGATTCGCATGATGTGACTGTGTCAGTCCATAACCCCCAAACACAATAGATACAAGACACACAAAGATAAACGCTTTTATTTTTAAATTTGTCAGGGCCATCTTTAATGTAAATCATTACTACATGACCCATGACAACTGCAGCTACTAACATAACCCTTCTAGAAATGTCCTAATTTTTAAAAAATCTGTTATAGTCTAAAACTGAATCTGATCTCATAAAATTACTAAATAAAAGCCACAAGCGCTCTTATGTTTGTTTTTATCTTTAGGATTATATGATCATTGCCTTCATATTTGTGCCTCAGCGATGATATACTTGATCTGAAAAACAAAAGTGTACATAACAAACTGCTGTCCTTATAATCACTTGCACATTCACACTCACAGGAATGTAATGATCTTTGATTTGTCATGAATTTTAATCTTGAAATCTTTTCTCTGTCTCTTTGTGTGTGTCCTCACTGACAGGAAGGGCCAGGGCCGCCCCGATTGGGCGATATTCGGCAGGCTGACAGAGCACAATGAGACAATCTTGTTCAAGGAGAAGTTTATGGACTGGACTGAAGTGAAGCTGCCATCACCAAAGGAAGTCTGCGAGCTCATACCTGAGCAGAAGGTGCGTTAAAAGTCACACATATGTTTTCTTTATCTCCCCTTCTGTTTATTTATTGGACTGTGGCTCAAACTTAAACTCGGTTAATGTTGCCAGGAACTGTTGGATACACACTGGGACCAAAACAACCAGAAGAAGAAAGTGGATGCTGATTGAACCTCAAGTAACAAGAATGGTTGCATGTGTATTTATCTGTGATCTTTGTCCTTTTTTTTTCTCAGGAGGCCCCGGGGCGAGAATGCCGACCTTACAATGCCACCCTGATGCTGCCAGTCCTCCAGTCATCCATTTCCACCATCCTGGACGGGGTAAATGTCGGTCGAGGCTACGGCCCGGTGGAGACTGAGGATCACATGAGGACTCAGGAGATCAGCACAGTGTCAGTGGACGTCTGGCACATCCTGGAGTTCGACTACAGTCGTCTGCCACGGCAGAGCATCGGCCAGTTCCATGAGGGCGACGCCTACGTAGTCAAGTGGAAGTACATGGTCAGCACCTCAGGTCAGTC